>NC_057795.1:358545001-358742437 GCF_018294505.1 Triticum aestivum
CTGACGACCGCTGCCGCGCGCTCCGGCCGCCGCGCGCTGTCGCCGGACTCCGCCCTCGGCCCCGAGCTCTCCTTCTCCGGCCTTCTTCCTCTCCGGCTCCGGCGAGCTCCGGCCTCGCCTCGGTTCGCGTGCTGGACGAACCCTAGATCTGGACGAGGTTGACCCTGAAATCTTCTAAGTCTGCATATTTTTCTTGTCATATTCATCGTCTCATAACTTTGCACCCGTGGCTCCGTTTTGGGTGTGTAGCATACCGAATTGTTCGTCTTGACGAGTACATCATTTCATCTCATTGCATCATTTTCATTTGAGCTCATCTTGTGCCCGAAATGCTGTTGGAAGAGGGCTATGTGATGTTAGTTTTAGATTCTTATCAGAACTTGCACTTTTGTCATTTTTGCCATGATTGATGTGTGCATCTTATGGGCATGAGCTCTACATGTGATTTGAACTATGCCATGTCTTCTTTACAGAGGTACTTGCCATGTATTTTTGTGATCAATGTGGTGACGAGCACAAGCATGCAAACTAGGCTTCGCGATGTTGCTGATTTTAATCCCTGTTCTGCTGTTATTGTGATGCCATGTAAACTTGATGCTACAGAGAGATCCATGCATATTTTGAGATACTTCAGTAAGGGTGTTTTGAACATATGGTTATGCTCTATCCATCCATGCCCCTAGTTGCAATTATGGAGTAGTCTAGCATGTCATTTTTCGTGCTCTACTTTTGCTACAAAATGTTTCCTGGCAGATTGTTTACATGTTATTCAATGTTGCCAAGTTTGTTGTAGTTGATCCGTGTATGCTATGATGTTATTCTTGCCATGTATAGCTTCTATGCCATGTATTATTGATGGATGTATGCTTAGTTTATCATGAAATGCTCTGTAGTGAGTGTATCGAGCTCGCGAAGATGCCTTCATAATTCTGCCAATGTCATGCTCTGTTTGCTGAATCTGTTAACGAAACTTGCTATGTTTACATGAGTGCCATCGTATTTTCTGATCCTTTTTGGCTCATGGTCACTAAGGGACTTTTGATCTATGCTTTGATTAGAATCATGCCATGTCTTGTTTTGCTATTATAAGTTCCTGTAGCATGTTGATAACTTGCTCTGAACATTGCTTCGTGATGCTGTTTATGCCATATCCAACCTGTTAATTTTTGCTCTTTTGCCATGCTTGCTTGAACCTGTTATGGTGTGATTTAGCCGTAGCTCAGTGTTCCTCTTTTGTTAAGCATCTCCTGTAGATCACTGCCATATGCTTTGTTTTTATGTTGGGGTGCTGTAGCATAGTTTCTTGTTGCATGCTAAGTAGCATCATGCTGTTAATCGCAGATTTGTGTCATTCTTATTTTGCTTGCCATTTGCAAACCGTGCATCCGTTTCCGGTGATCTTTATATCGATTTCAACCGAAATCATCTCATCTTTCCAGTAGCATGCTTGGTTTGCCAAGTTGATGCCTTTCTCATCCTTTTTCCTCCCGGAGCACGCATATGCATTGCATATCACATCTCGCATATCATGACATGTATCGCTGTTGGAAATATGCCATAGAGGCAATAATAAAAGGATTATTATTATATTTCCTTGTTCATGATAATTGTCTTTTATTCATGCTATAATTGTATTATCCAGAAATCATAATACACGTGTGAATACATAGACCACAATACGTCCCTAGTAAGCCTCTAGTTGACTAGCTCGTTGGCCCGGACCGACCTTACACGTACGCTTACGTGAGACAGGTTCCACCGACTGACATACCCAATGTGTCGGGGCCGATCAAACTCTTCTGTGACAACACTGGAGCTATTGCCCTTGCCAAGGAGCCCAGGTTTCACAAGAAGACCAGGCACATCAAGCGTCGTTTCAACTCCATCCATGAAAATGTTCAAGATGGGGACATAGATATTTGCAAAGTACATACGGATCTGAATGTCACAGATCCGTTGACTAAACCTCTTCCGCGAGCAAAACATGATCAACACCAGAACTCTATGGGTGTTCGATTCATCACAATGTAAATAGATTATTGACTCTAGTGCAAGTGGGAGACTGTTGGAAATATGCCCTAGAGGCAATAATAAAAGGATTATTATTATATTTCCTTGTTCATGATAATTGTCTTTTATTCATGCTATAATTGTATTATCCGGAAATCGTAATACACATGTGAATACATAGACCACAATACGTCCCTAGTAAGCCTCTAGTTGACTAGCTCGTTGGTCAACAGATAGTCATGGTTTCCTGACTATGGACATTAGATGTCGTTGACAACGGGATCACATCATTAGGAGAATGATGTGATGGACAAGACCCAATCCTAAGCATAGCATAAGATCGTGTAGTTCGTTTTGCTAGAGCTTTTACAATGTCAAGTATATTTTCCTTAGACCATGAGATCGTGTAACTCCCGAATACCGTAGGAGTGCCTTGGGTGTACGAAACGTCACAACGTAACTGGGTGACTATAAAGGTGCACTACAGGTATCTCCGAAAGTGTCTGTTGGGTTGACACGGATCGAGACTGGGATTTGTCACTCCGTATGATGGAGAGGTATCTCTGGGCCCACTCGGTAATGCATCATCCTAATGAGCTCAAAGTGACCAAGTGTTTGGTCACGGGATCATGCATTACGGCACGAGTAAAATGACTTGCCGGTAACGAGATTGAACAAGGTATTGGGATACCGACGATCGAATCTCTGGCAAGTAACATACCGTCTGACAAAGGAAATAGTATACGGGGTTGCTTGAATCCTCGACATTGTGGTTCATCCGATGAGATCATCGAGGAGTATGTGGGAGCCAACATGGGTATCCAGATCCCGCTGTTGGTTATTGACCGGAGAGCCATCTCCGTCATATCTGCATGTCTCCCGAACCCGTAGGGTCTACACACTTAAGGTTCGGTGACGCTAGGGTTGTATGAATATGAGTATGCAGCAAACCGAATGTTTTTCGGAGTCCCGGATGAGATCCCAGACGTCACGAGGAGTTCCGGAATGGTCCGGAGGTAAAGAAAACTATATAGGAAGTGCTGTTTCGGCTATCGAGAAAGTTTCGGGGTCACCCGGTATTGTACCGGGACCACCGGAAAGGTCCCGGGGGTCCACCGGGTGGGGCCACCTATCCCGGAGGGCCTCGTGGGCTGAAGTGGGAGGGGAACCAACCCCTAGTGGGCTGGTGCGCCCCCTCCCTTGGGGCCCCCTGCGCCTAGGGTTGGAAACCCTAGGTGGGGGGGCGCACCACTTGCCTTGGGGGGCACTCCACCCCCCTGGCCGCCGCCCCCCTTGGGAGATTAGATCTCCCAGGGCCGGTGCCCCCCTGGGGGCCTATATAAAGGAGGGCAAGGGGGAGGGCAGCCGCACCCTTGTGTCTTGGCGCCTCCCTCCCCTGCTACACCTCGTCCTCCCCCCGCAGCAGCTTGGCGAAGCCCTGCCAGAGTTCTGCTGCATCCACCACCATGCCGTTGTGCTGCTGGATCATCATCAACCTCTCCTTCCCCCTTGCTGGATCAAGAAGGAGGAGACGTCATCCGCTCCGTACGTGTGTTGAACGCGGAGGTGCTGTTCGTTCGGCACTTGGTCATCGGTGATTTGAATTACGGCGAGTACGACTCCATCATCACCGTTCTCTCGAACGCTTCCGCACGCGATCTACAAGTGGTATGTAGATGCAATCTCTCTCCCGTGACTTGTTGCTTAGATGAACTCATAGATGGATCTTGGTGAAACCGTAGGAAATTTTTTAATTTTTTGCAACGTTCCCCAACAGTGGCATCATGAGCTAGGTCTATGCGTAGTTCTCTATTGCACGAGTAGAACACAATTTTGTTGTGGGCGTAGATCTTGTCAACTTGCTTGCCGCTAATAGTCTTTTCTTGCTTCAGCGGTATTGTGGGATGAAGCGGCCCGGACCGACCTTACACGTACGCTTACGTGAGACAGGTTCCACCGACTGACATGCACTAGTTGCATAAGGTGGCTAGCGGGTGTCTGTCTCTCCTACTTTAGTTGGAGCGGATTCGACGAAAAGGGTCCTTATGAAGGTTAAATAGAAGTTGACAAAATCACGTTGTGGTTATTCGTAGGTAAGAAAACGTTCTTGCTAGAACCCAATTGCAGCCACGTAAAAGATGCAACAACAATTAGAGGACGTCTAACTTGTTTTTGCAGCAATTGTCATGTGATGTGATATGGCCAGAAGTTGTGATGAATGATGAATGATATATTGTGATGTATGAGATCATGTTCTTGTAATAGGAATCACAACTTGCATGTCGATGACTATGACAACCGGCAGGAGCCATAGGAGTTGTCTTTATTTTTGTATGACCTGCGTGTCATTGAAGAACGCCATGTAAATTACTTTACTTTATTGCTAAACGCGTTAGCCATAGAAGTAGAAGTAGTCGTTGGCGTGACAACTTCATGAAGGCACGATGATGGAGATCATGGTGTCATGCCGGTGACAAAGATGATCATGGAGCCCCGAAGATGGAGATCAAAGGAGCTATATGATATTGGCCATATCATGTCACTACTTTATATAATTGCATGTGATGTTTATTATGTTTATGCATCTTGTTTACTTAGAACGACGGTAGTAAATAAGATGATCCCTTATAATAATTTCAAGAAAGTGTTCCCCCTAACTGTGCGCCGTTGCTAAAGTTCGTCGTTTCGAAGCACCACGTGATGATCGGGTGTGATAGATCCTTAGGTTCACATACAACGGGTGTAAGACAGTTTTACACATGCAGAAACACTTAGGGTTAACTTGACGAGCCTAGCATGTACAGACATGGCCTCGGAACACAAGAGACTGAAAGGTCGAACATGAGTCGTATGGAAGATACGATCAACATGGAGATGTTCACCGATGATGACTAGTCCGTCTCACGTGATGATCGGACACGGCCTAGTCGACTCGGATCGTGTAACACTTAGATGACTAGAGGGATGTCAATCTGAGTGGGAGTTCATTAAATAATTTGATTAGATAAACTTAATTATCATGAACTTAGTCTAAAGTCTTTGCAAAATATGTCTTGTAGATCAAATGGCCAACGCTCATGTCAACATGAACTTCAACGCGTTCCTAGAGAAAACCAAGCCGAAAGATGATGGCAGCAACTATTCGGACTGGGTCCGGAACCTGAGGATCATCCTCATAGCAGCCAAGAAAGATTATGTCCTAGATGCACCGCTAGGTGAAGCACCCATCCCAGAGAACCAATACGTTATGAACACTTGGCAATCACGTGCTGATGATTACTCCCTCGTTCAGTGCGACATGCTTTACAGCTTAGAACCGGGGCTCCAAAAGCGTTTTGAGCGACACGGAGCATATGAGATGTTCGAGGAGCTGAAAATGGTTTTTCAAGCTCATGCCCGGGTCGAGAGATATGAAGTCTCCGACAAGTTCTATAGTTGTAAGATGGAGGAAAACAGTTCTGTCAGTGAGCACATAATCAAAATGTCTGGGTTGCACAACCGCCTGTCCCAACTGGAGATCAACCTCCCAGACGAGGCAGCCATTGATAGAATCCTTCAGTCGCTCCCACCGAGCTACAAGAGCTTTGTGTTGAACTATAATATGCAAGGGATGGTGAAGACCATTCCTGAAGTATTCTCAATGCTGAAGTCAGCAGAGGTTGAAATCAAGAAGGAACATCAAGTGTTGATGGTCAATAAGACCACTAAGTTCAAGAAGGGCAAGGGTAAGAAGAACTTCAAGAAGGACGGCAAAGATGTTGCCGCGCCCGGTAAGCCAGTTGCCGGGAAGAAGTCAAAGAATGGACCCAAGCCTGAGACTGAGTGCTTTTATTGCAAAGGGAAGGGTCACTGGAAGCGGGACTGCCCCAAATACTTAGCGGACAAGAAGGCCGGCAACACTAAAGGTATATTCGATATACATGTAATTGATGTGTACCTTACCAGTACTCGTAGTAACTCTTGGGTATTTGATACCGGTGCCGTTGCTCATATTTGTAACTCACAGCAGGAGCTGCGGAATAAGCGGAGACTGGCGAAGGACGAGGTGACGATGCGCATCGGGAATGGTTCCAAGGTCGATGTGATCGCCGTCGGCACGCTACCTCTACATTTACCTACGGGATTAGTTTTAAACCTCAATAATTGTTATTTAGTGCCAAGTTTGAGCATGAACATTGTATCTGGATCTCGTTTGATGCGAGATGGCTACTCATTTAGATCCGAGAATAATGGTTGTTCTATTTATATGAGAGATATGTTTTATGCTCATGCCCCGATGGTCAATGGTTTATTCTTAATGAATCTCGAACGTAATGTTACACATATTCATAGTGTGAATACCAAAAGATGTAAATTTGATAACGATAGTCCCACATACTTGTGGCACTGCCGCCTTGGTCACATTGGTGTCAAGCGCATGAAGAAGCTCCATGTTGATGGACTTTTAGAGTCTCTCTATTACGAATCATTTGACACATGCGAACCATGCCTCATGGGCAAAATGACCAAGACTCCATTCTCCGGAACAATGGAGCGAGCAACCAACTTATTGGAAATCATACATACTGATGTGTGTGGTCCAATGAGCGTTGAGGCTTGTGGAGGATATCGTTATGTTCTCACTCTCACTGATGACTTAAGTAGATATGGGTATGTCTACTTAATGAAACACAAGTCTGAGACCTTTGAAAAGTTCAGGGAATTTCAGAATGAAGTAGAGAATCAACGTGACCGAAAGATAAAATTCTTACAATCGGATCGTGGAGGAGAATATTTAAGTCATGAATTTGGTACACACTTAAGAAAATGTGGAATCGTTTCACAACTCACGCCGCCTGGAACACCTCAGCGTAACGGTGTGTCCGAACGTCGTAATGGCACTCTATTGGATATGGTGCGATCTATGATGTCTCTTACCGATTTACCACTATCATTTTGGGGATACGCTCTAGAGACAGCTACATTCACTTTAAATAGGGCACCGTCTAAATCCGTTGAGACGACACCGTATGAATTATGGTTTGGGAAGAAACCTAAGTTGTCGTTTCTAAAAGTTTGGGGATGCGATGCTTATGTCAAGAAACTTCAACCTGAAAAGCTCGAACCCAAGTCGGAAAAATGCGTCTTCATAGGATACCCTAAGGAAACCATTGGTATACCTTCTACCTTAGATCCGAAGGCAAGATCTTTGTTGCCAAGAATAGATCCTTTCTGGAAAAGGAGTTTCTCTCGAAAGGAGTAAGTGGGAGGAAAGTAGAACTCGATGAAGTACTACCTCTTGAACCGGAAAGTAGTGCAGCTCAGGAAAATGTTCCTGTGGTGCCTACACCGACTGGAGAGGAAATTAATGATGATGATCAAGGTACTTCGAATCAAGTTGCTACTGAACTTCGTAGGTCCACAAGGACACGTTCCACACCAGAGTGGTATGGCAACCTTGTCCTGGAAATCATGTTGTTAGACAACGGTGAACCTTCAAACTATGAAGAAGCAATGGCGGGCCCAGATTCCAACAAATGGCTAGAAGCCATGCAATCTGAGATAGAATCCATGTATGAAAACAAAGTATGGACTTTGACTAACTTGCCCGATGATCGGCGAGCGATAGAAAACAAATGGATCTTTAAGAAGAAGACGGACGCGGATGGTAATGTCACCATCTATAAAGCTCGACTTGTCGCTAAGGGTTATCGGCAAGTTCAAGGGATTGACTATGATGAGACTTTCTCTCCCGTAGCGAAGCTTAAGTCCGTCTGAATCATGTTAGCAATTGCCGCATACTATGATTATGAGATATGGCAGATGGACGTCAAAACGGCATTCCTTAACGGTTATCTTAAGGAAGAGCTGTATATAATGCAGCCGGAAGGTTTTGTCGATCCTAAGAATGCTAACAAAGTATGCAAGCTCCAGCGATCCATTTATGGGCTGGTGCAAGCATCTCGGAGTTGGAACATTCGCTTTGATGAGATGATCAAAGCGTTTGGGTTTATGCGGACTTATGGAGAAGCCCGCGTTTACAAGAAAGTGAGTGGGAGCTCTGTAGCATTTCTCATATTATATGTAGATGACATACTTTTGATGGGAAATGGCATAGAATTCTTGGACAACATTAAGGCCTACTTGAATAAGTGTTTTTCAATGAAGGACCTTGGAGAAGTTGCGTACATATTAGGCATCAAGATCTATAGGGATAGATCGAGACGCCTCATAGGTCTTTCACAAAGCACATACCTTGATAAGATTTTGAAGAAGTTCAAAATGGATCAGTCCAAGAAAGGGTTCTTGCCTGTACTGCAAGGTGTGAGATTGAGCTTGGCTCAATGCCCGACCACGGCAAAAGATAAAGAAGAGATGAGCGTCATCCCCTATGCCTCAGCCATAGGATCTATTATGTATGTCATGCTGTGTACCAGACCTGATGTAAACCTTGCCATAAGTTTGGTAGGAAGGTACCAAAGTAATCCCGGCAAGGAACACTGGACAGCGGTCAAGAATATCCTGAAGTACCTGAAAAGGACAAAGGACATGTTTCTCGTTTATGGAGGTGACGAAGAGCTCGTCGTAAAGGGTTACGTCAACGCTAGCTTCGACACAGATCTGGATGACTCTAAGTCACAAACCAGATACATGTATATGTTGAATGGTGGGGCAGTAAGCTGGTGCAGCTGCAAGCAGAGCGTCGTGGCGGGATCTACATGTGAAGCGGAATACATGGCAGCCTCGGAGGCAGCGCATGAAGCAATTTGGGTGAAGGAGTTCATCACCGACCTAGGAGTCATACCCAATGCGTCGGGGCCGATCAAACTCTTCTGTGACAACACTGGAGCTATTGCCCTTGCCAAGGAGCCCAGGTTTCACAAGAAGACCAGGCACATCAAGCGTCGTTTCAACTCCATCCGTGAAAATGTTCAAGATGGAGACATAGATATTTGCAAAGTACATACGGATCTGAATGTCACAGATCCGTTGACTAAACCTCTTCCGCGAGCAAAACATGATCAACACCAGAACTCTATGGGTGTTCGATTCATCACAATGTAACTAGATTATTGACTCTAGTGCAAGTGGGAGACTGTTGGAAATATGCCCTAGAGGCAATAATAAAAGGATTATTATTATATTTCCTTGTTCATGATAATTGTCTTTTATTCATGCTATAATTGTATTATCCGGAAATCGTAATACACGTGTGAATACATAGACCACAATACGTCCCTAGTAAGCCTCTAGATGACTAGCTCGTTGGTCAACAGATAGTCATGGTTTCCTGACTATGGACATTAGATGTCGTTGACAACGGGATCACATCATTAGGAGAATGATGTGATGGACAAGACCCAATCCTAAGCATAGCATAAGATCGTGTAGTTCGTTTTGCTAGAGCTTTTACAATGTCAAGTATATTTTCCTTAGACCATGAGATCGTGTAACTCCCGAATACCGTAGGAGTGCCTTGGGTGTACGAAACGCCACAATGTAACTGGGTGACTATAAAGGTGCACTACAGGTATCTCCGAAAGTGTCTGTTGGGTTGACACGGATCGAGACTGGGATTTGTCACTCCGTATGATGGAGAGGTATCTCTGGGCCCACTCAGTAATGCATCATCATAATGAGCTCAAAGTGACCAAGTGTTTGGTCACGGGATCATGCATTACAGTACGAGTAAAATGACTTGCCGGTAACGAGATTGAACAAGGTATTGGGATACCGACGATCGAATCTCGGGCAAGTAACATACCGTCTGACAAAGGAAATAGTATACGGGGTTGCTTGAATCCTCGACATCGTGGTTCATCCGATGAGATCATCGAGGAGTATGTGGGAGCCAACATGGGTATCCAGATCCCGCTGTTGGTTATTGACCGGAGAGCCGTCTCCGTCATGTCTGCATGTCTCCCGAACCCGTAGGGTCTACACACTTAAGGTTCGGTGACGCTAGGGTTGTATGAATATGAGTATGCAGCAAACCGAATGTTGTTCGGAGTCCCGGATGAGATCCCATACGTCACGAGGAGTTCCGGAATGGTCCGGAGGTAAAGAAAACTATATAGGAAGTGCTGTTTCGGCTATCGGGAAAGTTTCGGGGTCACCCGGTATTGTACCGGGACCGCCGGAAAGGTCCCGGGGGTCCACCGGGTGGGGCCACCTATCCCGGAGGGCCCCGTGGGCTGAAGTGGGAGGGGAACCAACCCCTAGTGGGCTGGTGCGCCCCCTCCCTTGGGGCCCCCTGCGCCTAGGGTTGGAAACCCTAGGTGGGGGGGGGGGCGCACCACTTGCCTTGGGGGGCACTCCACCCCCCTGGCCGCCGCCCCCCTTGGGAGATTAGATCTCCCAGGGCCGGTGCCCCCCTGGGGGCCTATATAAAGGAGGGCAAGGGGGAGGTCAGCCGCACCCTTGTGTCTTGGCGCCTCCCTCCCCTGCTACACCTCGTCCTCCCCCCGCAGCAGCTTGGCGAAGCCCTGCCGGAGTTCTGCTGCATCCACCACCATGCCGTTGTGCTGCTGGATCATCATCAACCTCTCCTTCCCCCTTGCTGGATCAAGAAGGAGGAGACGTCATCCGCTCCGTACGTGTGTTGAACGCGGAGGTGCTGTTCGTTCGGCACTTGGTCATCGGTGATTTGAATTACGGCGAGTACGACTCCATCATCACCGTTCTCTCGAACGCTTCCGCACGCGATCTACAAGTGGTATGTAGATGCAATCTCTCTCCCGTGACTTGTTGCTTAGATGAACTCATAGATGGATCTTGGTGAAACCGTAGGAATTTTTTAATTTTTTGCAACGTTCCCCAACAGTGGCATCATGAGCTAGGTCTATGCGTAGTTCTCTATTGCACGAGTAGAACACAATTTTGTTGTGGGCGTAGATCTTGTCAACTTGCTTGCCGCTAATAGTCTTTTCTTGCTTCAGCGGTATTGTGGGATGAAGCGGCCCGGACCGACCTTACACGTACGCTTACGTGAGACAGGTTCCACCGACTGACATGCACTAGTTGCATAAGGTGGCTAGCGGGTGTCTGTCTCTCCTACTTTAGTTGGAGCGGATTCGACGAAAAGGGTCCTTATGAAGGTTAAATAGAAGTTGACAAAATCACGTTGTGGTTATTCGTAGGTAAGAAAACGTTCTTGCTAGAACCCAATTGCAGCCACGTAAAAGATGCAACAACAATTAGAGGACGTCTAACTTGTTTTTGCAGCAATTGTCATGTGATGTGATATGGCCAGAAGTTGTGATGAATGATGAATGATATATTGTGATGTATGAGATCATGTTCTTGTAATAGGAATCACAACTTGCATGTCGATGAGTATGACAACCGGCAGGAGCCATAGGAGTTGTCTTTATTTTTGTATGACCTGCGTGTCATTGAAGAACGCCATGTAAATTACTTTACTTTATTGCTAAACGCGTTAGCCATAGAAGTAGAAGTAGTCGTTGGCGTGACAACTTCATGAAGGCACGATGATGGAGATCATGGTGTCATGCCGGTGACAAAGATGATCATGGAGCCCCGAAGATGGAGATCAAAGGAGCTATATGATATTGGCCATATCATGTCACTACTTTATATAATTGCATGTGATGTTTATTATGTTTATGCATCTTGTTTACTTAGAAAGACGGTAGTAAATAAGATGATCCCTTATAATAATTTCAAGAAAGTTTTCCCCCTAACTGTGCGCCGTTGCTAAAGTTCGTCGTTTCGAAGCACCACGTGATGATCGGGTGTGATAGATCCTTAGGTTCACATACAACGGGTGTAAGACAGTTTTACACATGCAGAAACACTTAGGGTTAACTTGACGAGCCTAGCATGTACAGACATGGCCTCGGAACACAAGAGACTGAAAGGTCGAACATGAGTCGTATGGAAGATACGATCAACATGGAGATGTTCACCGATGATGACTAGTCCGTCTCACGTGATGATCGGACACGGCCTAGTCGACTCGGATCATATAACACTTAGATGACTAGAGGGATGTCAATCTGAGTGGGAGTTCATTAAATAATTTGATTAGATAAACTTAATTATCATGAACTTAGTCTAAAGTCTTTGCAAAATATGTCTTGTAGATCAAATGGCCAACGCTCATGTCAACATGAACTTCAACGCGTTCCTAGAGAAAACCAAGCCGAAAGATGATGGCAGCAACTATTCGGACTGGGTCCGGAACCTGAGGATCATCCTCATAGCAGCCAAGAAAGATTATGTCCTAGATGCACCGCTAGGTGAAGCACCCATCCCAGAGAACCAATACGTTATGAACACTTGGCAATCACGTGCTGATGATTACTCCCTCGTTCAGTGCGACATGCTTTACAACTTAGAACCGGGGCTCCAAAAGCGTTTTGAGCGACACGGAGCATATGAGATGTTCGAGGAGCTGAAAATGGTTTTTCAAGCTCATGCCCGGGTCGAGAGATATGAAGTCTCCGACAAGTTCTATAGTTGTAAGATGGAGGAAAACAGTTCTGTCAGTGAGCACATAATCAAAATGTCTGGGTTGCACAACCGCCTGTCCCAACTGGAGATCAACCTTCCGGACGAGGCGGCCATTGACAGAATCCTTCAGTCGCTCCCACCGAGCTACAAGAGCTTTGTGTTGAACTATAATATGCAAGGGATGGTGAAGACCATTCCTGAAGTATTCTCAATGCTGAAGTCAGCAGAGGTTGAAATCAAGAAAGAACATCAAGTGTTGATGGTCAATAAGACCACTAAGTTCAAGAAGGGCAAGGGTAAGAAGAACTTCAAGAAGGACGGCAAAGATGTTGCCGCGCCCGGTAAGCCAGTTGTCGGGAAGAAGTCAAAGAATGGACCCAAGCC
This sequence comes from Triticum aestivum, assembly GCF_018294505.1. Classification (NCBI taxonomy): domain Eukaryota; kingdom Viridiplantae; phylum Streptophyta; class Magnoliopsida; order Poales; family Poaceae; genus Triticum; species Triticum aestivum. The sequence continues at coordinate 358,557,851 of NC_057795.1, forward strand.
TGAGACTGAGTGCTTTTATTGCAAAGGGAAGGGTCACTGGAAGCGGGACTGCCCCAAATACTTAGCGGACAAGAAGGCCGGCAACACTAAAGGTATATTTGATATACATGTAATTGATGTGTACCTTACCAGTACTCGTAGTAACTCTTGGGTATTTGATACCGGTGCCGTTGCTCATATTTGTAACTCACAGCAGGAGCTGCGGAATAAGCGGAGACTGGCGAAGGACGAGGTGACGATGCGCATCGGGAATGGTTCCAAGGTCGATGTGATCGCCGTCGGCACGCTACCTCTACATTTACCTACGGGATTAGTTTTAAACCTCAATAATTGTTATTTAGTGCCAAGTTTGAGCATGAACATTGTATCTGGATCTCGTTTGATGCGAGATGGCTACTCATTTAGATCCGAGAATAATGGTTGTTCTATTTATATGAGAGATATGTTTTATGGTCTTGCCCCGATGGTCAATGGTTTATTCTTAATGAATCTCGAACGTAATGTTACACATATTCATAGTGTGAATACCAAGAGATGTAAAGTTGATAACGATAGTCCCACATACTTGTGGCACTGCCGCCTTGGTCACATTGGTGTCAAGCGCATGAAGAAGCTCCATGCTGATGGACTTTTAGAGTCTCTCGATTATGAATCATTTGACACATGCGAACCATGCCTCATGGGCAAAATGACCAAGACTCCATTCTCCGGAACAATGGAGCGAGCAACCAACTTATTGGAAATCATACATACTGATGTGTGTGGTCCAATGAGCATTGAGGCTTGTGGAGGATATCGTTATGTTCTCACTCTCACTGATGACTTAAGTAGATATGGGTATGTCTACTTAATGAAACACAAGTCAGAGACCTTTGAAAAGTTCAAGGAATTTCAGAATGAAGTAGAGAATCAACGTGACCGAAAGATAAAATTCTTACAATCGGATCGTGGAGGAGAATATTTAAGTCACGAATTTGGTACACACTTAAGAAAATGTGGAATCGTTTCACAACTCACGCCGCCTGGAACACCTCAGCGTAACGGTGTGTCCGAACGTTGTAATGGCACTCTATTGGATATGGTGCGATCTATGATGTCCCTTACCGATTTACCACTATCATTTTGGGGATACGCTCTAGAGACAGCTACATTCACTTTAAATAGGGCACCGTCTAAATCCGTTGAGACGACACCGTATGAATTATGGTTTGGGAAGAAACCTAAGCTGTCGTTTCTAAAAGTTTGGGGATGCGATGCTTATGTCAAGAGACTTCAACCTGAAAAGCTCGAACCCAAGTCGGAAAAATGCGTCTTCATAGGATACCCTAAGGAAACCATTGGGTATACCTTCTACCTTAGATCCGAAGGCAAGATCTTTGTTGCCAAGAACAGATCCTTTCTGGAAAAGGAGTTTCTCTCAAAAGGAGTAAGTGGGAGGAAAGTAGAACTCGATGAAGTACTACCTCTTAAACCGGAAAGTCGTGCAGCTCAGGAAAATGTTCCTGTGGTGCCTACACCGACTGGAGAGGAAATTAATGATGATGATCAAGGTACTTCGAATCAAGTTGCTACTGAACTTCGTAGGTCCACAAGGACACGTTCCACACCAGAGTGGTATGGCAACCCTATCCTGGAAATCATGTTGTTAGACAACGGTGAACCTTCAAACTATGAAGAAGCAATGGCGGGCCCAGATTCCAACAAATGGCTAGAAGCCATGCAATCCGAGATAGAATCCATGTATGAAAACAAAGTATGGACTTTGACTAACTTGCCCGATGATCGGCGAGCGATAGAAAACAAATGGATCTTTAAGAAGAAGACGGACGCGGATGGTAATGTCACCATCTATAAAGCTCGACTTGTCGCTAAGGGTTATCGGCAAGTTCAAGGGATTGACTACGATGAGACTTTCTCTCCCGTAGCGAAGCTTAAGTCCGTCTGAATCATGTTAGCAATTGCCGCATACTATGATTATGAGATATGGCAGATGGACGTCAAAACGGCATTCCTTAACGGTTATCTTAAGGAAGAGCTGTATATGATGCAGCCGGAAGGTTTTGTCGATCCTAAGAATGCTAACAAAGTATGCAAGCTCCAGCGATCCATTTATGGGCTGGTGCAAGCATCTCGGAGTTGGAACATTCGCTTTGATGAGATGATCAAAGCGTTTGGGTTTATGCGGACTTATGGAGAAGCCTGCGTTTACAAGAAAGTGAGTGGGAGCGCTGTAGCATTTCTCATATTATATGTAGATGACATACTTTTGATGGGAAATGACATAGAATTCTTGGACAGCATTAAGGCCTACTTGAATAAGTGTTTTTCAATGAAGGACCTTGGAGAAGTTGCGTACATATTAGGCATCAAGATCTATAGGGATAGATCAAGACGCCTCATAGGTCTTTCACAAAGCACATACCTTGATAAGATTTTGAAGAAGTTCAAAATGGATCAGTCCAAGAAAGGGTTCTTGCCTGTACTGCAAGGTGTGAGATTGAGCTTGGCTCAATGCCCGACCACGGCAAAAGATAAAGAAGAGATGAGCGTCATCCCCTATGCCTCAGCCATAGGATCTATTATGTATGCCATGCTGTGTACCAGACCTGATGTAAACCTTGCCATAAGTTTGGTAGGAAGGTACCAAAGTAATCCCGGCAAGGAACACTGGACAGCGGTCAAGAATATCCTGAAGTACCTGAAAAGGACAAAGGACATGTTTCTCGTTTATGGAGGTGACGAAGAGCTCGTCGTAAAGGGTTACGTCGACGCTAGCTTCGACACAAATCTGGATGACTCTAAGTCACAAACCAGATACATGTATATGTTGAATGGTGGGGCAGTAAGCTGGTGCAGCTGCAAGCAGAGCGTCGTGGCGGGATCTACATGTGAAGCGGAATACATGGCAGCCTCGGAGGCAGCGCATGAAGCAATTTGGGTGAAGGAGTTCATCACCGACCTAGGAGTCATACCCAATGCGTCGGGGCCGATCAAACTCTTCTGTGACAACACTGGAGCTATTGCCCTTGCCAAGGAGCCCAGGTTTCACAAGAAGACCAGGCACATCAAGCGTCGTTTCAACTCCATCCGTGAAAATGTTCAAGATGGAGACATAGATATTTGCAAAGTACATACGGATCTGAATGTCACAGATCCGTTGACTAAACCTCTTCCGCGAGCAAAACATGATCAACACCAGAACTCTATGGGTGTTCGATTCATCACAATGTAACTAGATTATTGACTCTAGTGCAAGTGGGAGACTGTTGGAAATATGCCCTAGAGCCAATAATAAAAGGATTATTATTATATTTCCTTGTTCATGATAATTGTCTTTTATTCATGCTATAATTGTATTATCCGGAAATCGTAATACACGTGTGAATACATAGACCACAATACGTCCCTAGTAAGCCTCTAGTTAACTAGCTCGTTGGTCAACAGATAGTCATGGTTTCCTGACTATGGACATTAGATGTCGTTGACAACGGGATCACATCATTAGGAGAATGATGTGATGGACAAGACCCAATCCTAAGCATAGCATAAGATCGTGTAGTTCATTTTGCTAGAGCTTTTACAATGTCAAGTATATTTTCCTTAGACCATGAGATCGTGTAACTCTCGGATACCGTAGGAGTGCCTTGGGTGTACGAAACATCACAACGTAACTGGGTGACTATAAAGGTGCACTACAGGTATCTCCGAAAGTGTCTGTTGGGTTGACACGGATCGAGACTGAGATTTGTCACTCCGTATGACGGAGAGGTATCTCTGGGCCCACTCGGTAATGCATCATCATAATGAGCTCAAAGTGACCAAGTGTTTGGTCACGGGATCATGCATTACGGTACGAGTAAAATGACTTGCGGGTAACGAGATTGAACAAGGTATTGGGATACCGACGATCGAATCTCGGGCAAGTAACATACCGTCTGACAAAGGAAATAGTATACGGGGTTGCTTGAATCCTCGACATCGTGGTTCATCCGATGAGATCATCGAGGAGTATGTGGGAGCCAACATGGGTATCCAGATCCCGCTGTTGGTTATTGACTGGAGAGCCGTCTCCGTCATGTCTGCATGTCTCCCGAACCCGTAGGGTCTACACACTTAAGGTTCGGTGACGCTAGGGTTGTATGAATATGAGTATGCAGCAAACCGAATGTTGTTCGGAGTCCCGGATGAGATCCCAGACGTCACGAGGAGTTCCGGAATGGTCCGGAGGTAAAGAAAACTATATAGGAAGTGCTGTTTCGGCTATCGAGAAAGTTTCGGGGTCACCCGGTATTGTACCGGGACCACCGGAAAGGTCCCGGGGGTCCACCGGGTGGGGCCACCTATCCCGGAGGGCCCCGTGAGCTGAAGTGGGAGGGGAACCAACCCCTAGTGGGCTGGTGCGCCCCCTCCCTTGGGGCCCCCTGCGCCTAGGGTTGGAAACCCTAGGTGGGGGGGGCGCACCACTTGCCTTGGGGGGCACTCCACCCCCCTGGCCGCTGCCCCCCTTGGGAGATTAGATCTCCCAGGGCCGGTGCCCCCTGGGGGCCTATATAAAGGAGGGCAAGGGGGAGGGCAGCCGCACCCTTGTGTCTTGGCGCCTCCCTCCCCTGCTACACCTTGTCCTCCCCCCGCAGCAGCTTGGCGAAGCCCTGCCGAAGTTCTGCTGCATCCACCACCATGCCGTTGTGCTGCTGGATCATCATCAACCTCTCCTTCCCCCTTGCTGGATCAAGAAGGAGGAGACGTCATCCGCTCCGTACGTGTGTTGAACGCGGAGGTGCTGTCCGTTCGGCACTTGGTCATCGGTGATTTGAATTACGGCGAGTACGACTCCATCATCACCGTTCTCTCGAACGCTTCCACACGCGATCTACAAGTGGTATGTAGATGCAATCTCTCTCCCATGACTCGTTGCTTAGATGAACTCATAGATGGATCTTGGTGAAACCGTAGGAAAATTTTTAATTTTCTGCAACGTTCCCCAACAATCGCATCATGTTGCTTGTGCATTGCACCGTGATTTATTATGGTTCCTTTGCTTGTGTTCTTGCTTTGGGTAGAGCCGGGAGACGAGTACGTGCACGAGGAACCTGTTGAGTATTCTTACGAGGATCAAGCATTCGACAACTCTGAGAACCTTGCAGGCAAGATGACCATACCTTCGATATCACTTCTATCTTTGCTTTGCTAGTTGCTCGCTCTATCGCTATGTTAGCTCTACCTGCCACTGTTTATCATGCCTCCCTATTGCCATGTCAAACCTCTAACCATCCTGTCCTAGCAAACCGTTGTTTGGCTATGTCACCGCTTTTGCTCAGCCCCTCTTATAGCGTTGCTAGTTGCAGGTGAAGTTGAAGTTTATTCCTGGTCGGAACATGGATATTTTGGGATATCACAATATCTCCTGTTTAATTAATGCACCTTATATACTTGGTAAAGGGTGGAAGGCTCGGCCTTATGCCTGGTGACTTGTTCCACTCTTGCCGCCCTAGTTTCCGTCATACCGGTGTTATGTTCCTTGATTTTGCGTTCCTTACGTGGTTGGGTGATTTATGGGACCCTCTTGACAGTTCGCTTTGAATAAAACTCCTCTAGCAAGGCCCAACCTTGGTTTTACCATTTGCCACCTAAGCCTTTTTCCCTTGGGTTTTCGCGAGCCCAAGGGTCATCTTTATTTTAACCCCCCCCCCCCCGAGCCAGTGCTCCTTCGAGTGTTGGTCCGAAACGGGCAGACTGCGGGGCCACCACGGGGCAACTCGAGGGCTGGTTTTACTCGTAGGCTGACCTATCCGGTGTGCCCTGAGAACGAGATACGTGTGACTCCTATCGGGATTTGTCGGCACATCGGGCGGCTTTGCTGGTCTTGTTTTACCATTGTCGAAATGTCTTGCGAACCAGGTTTCCGAGGCTGATCGGGTCTTCCCGGGAGAAGGTATATCCTTCATTGACCGTGAGAGCTTGTGATGGGCTAAGTTGGGACACCCCTGCAGGGTATATTATCTTTCGAAAGCCGTGCCTGTGGTTATGAGGCAGATGGGAATTTGTTAATGTCCGGTTGTAGATAACTTGACACTTGACTTCATTAAAATGCATCAACAGCGTGTGTAGCTGTGATGGTCTCTTCTCGGCGGAGTCCGGGAAGTGAACACGGTGTGGGTTATGCTTGACGTAAGTAGTTCCAGGATCACTTCTTGATCGTTTCTAGCTTCTCGACCGTTGCGTTGCTTCTCTTCTCGCTCTCACTTGCGTATGTTAGCCACCATATATGCTTAGTGCTTGCCGCAGCTCCACCATATTACCCCTTTTCCTACCTATGAGCTTAAATAGTCTTGATCTCGCGGGTGTGAGATTGCTGAGTCCCCGTGGCTCACAGATTCTACCAAAACAGATGCAGGTGCCGAGGATACCAGCGCAGATGGCGCAACCGAGCTCAAGTGGGAGTTTGATGAGGACCTTGGTCGTTACTATGTTTCATTTCCAGATTATCAGTAGTGGAGCCCAGTCGGGATGATCGGGGATCTAGCATTTGGGGTTGTCTTCTTTTCATTTGGATTTGACCGTAGCCGGTCTATGAGTGTATTTTGAATGATGTATGAACTTAATTATGTATTGTGTGAAGTGGCGATTGTAAGCCAACTCTCTTTATCCCATTCTTGTTCATTACATGGGATTGTGTGAAGATGACCCTTCTTGCGACAAAACCACCATGCGGTTATGCCTCTAAGTTGTGCTTCGACACGTGGGAGATATAGCCGCATCGTGGGTGTTACAAGTTGGTAATCAGAGCCATCTCCGACTTAGGAGCCCCCTGCTTGATTGTTTGCTGGTGTTGTTGAGTCTAGAAAAAAATGTTTTGAGTCTTAGGATTATATATATCGGAGAGTAGGATTCTTTTTACTCCTCAGTCCCTTCGTCGCTCTGGTGAGGTCTCCTGACGTAGATGTTTTGACTTTCCTCTCCTCAAATTTCACTAAAAAAAATTAGGATCTCGCGGGTATCTTGGAATCATTCCGATGGTTTTGTGACGAGAACATTGTTCTTGGTGCCTCCTGTCTATTATGTGGCATTGACCCGGGGAGTCGAGCTCTGAGGTGTTGTCGTCACAATTTTATCGTTGCAGTTCTGGAATACCTGAGTTTTGCCAACATCGAAAATCTCTTTTATGCAGTTGTTGGTGAGATAACCTCGACGCCACCCAGTACTGGGGCGGGAGTTCAGGAGTATTTCCATAACTCGTATAACGGATGCTTTTCGAAGGTTGAGGTACATGATTTCCGAAGGTTTCTTGGTTATGTGTTGACGGATGGATACAGCTGGATGTAGGGATTGTTAGTTTGGGTGAGATATATTGCTTCCCCTGTATCCCCAACACCTGATTGCATAACCAGAAAATTTCGGGAGTTTATAGGTGGGATTCAAGTAGCTCTAGCATTTCTTCCCGCTGATATTTGGTTTGTGATTGGGTAATCCTTACCACTTATTTGTTTCAGTTGTACCTGTTTATTTCATTCATCAATCTCTTATCAAGTGGCTTCTCACCTTAATGGATGTGTGATGTTAGCTTTGGGAATTCATTCGTTCATCCTTGTTCGAATGTTTATTGTGAAGACTATTTGTTGCAATTTCTATCCGTTGATTCAACTTGTCTATCTATCTATCAAGATGTTAACGGATGTCACCCTCTTCAGGATGGCTCCGCCAACGCGTCAGAATCCGGAACGCAATGATGGGAGTCAGGCGAACCCTCCACCTCCACCTCCGCCTCCGGAGGCATGGCAAGCTTTGATGATAGCCACAAACGCCAATGCCCAGATGATGATTCAGCTAATGCAAGAGTGCAACCAAGGCCAAGGCAACCAAGGGAATCAAGGTCAAGGGCAGTTCAATCATCAGCCTCAATTTCCTACCCTCAACCAGTTCCTGGCAAATCAGACGAAGTCTTTCAGCTACTGTGCCGAGGCCACAGACGCCGATGATTGGCTCATGGATATCAACAAGCATTTTGAATGTATGTCAGGCCTGAGGACTACGTCAAGTTCGCTTCTTTTTAGCTCAAGGATCAAGCAGCTGATTGGTTCCAGCAATACAAGGATTCCAGAGGAGGTCGAGTGATTACTTGGACTGATTTCTATCGGGACTTTAAAGCTCACCACATTCCTACCAGTGTTGTTGAGAGCAAGCGTATTTTGATTAGTAGTGGAGCCTAGTCGAGACGATCGGGGATCTAGCATTTGGGGTTGTCTTCTTTTCATTTGGATTTGACCGTAGCCGGTCTATGAGTGTATTTTGAAAGATGTATGAACTTAATTATGTATTGTGTGAAGTGGCGATTGTAAGCCAACTCTCTTTATCCCATTCTTGTTCATTACATGGGATTGTGTGAAGATGACCCTTCTTGCGACAAAACCACCATGCGGTTATGCCTCTAAGTCGTGCTTCGACACGTGGGAGATATAGCCGCATCGTGGGTGTTACAAGCTAGAACAGGTATGAAACTAGAAGTACTTTGTAGGTGTGATATGATAGGTTTGCAAGATAATAAAGAACACATAAATAAAAAGTAGGGGCTGTTTAGATAAATAAACAATAAAGTAAATATAGCAAGTGTGGAAAAGTGGTGGTAGGAGTTGTGAAATTGTCCCTAAGAAATTGACTACATTACTAGACCGATAGCAAGTTTAATGTGGGAGAGGCCACTGCTAGCATGTCATCCCCAACTTGGAATTCTATGCACTTATGATTGGAACTATTAGCAAGCATCTGCAACTACTAACGTTCATTAAGGTAAAACCCAACCATAGCATTAAGATATATTGGTCCCCCTTCAAGACCGTATGCATCAATTTCTATGCTAGGTTGAAGCTTCTGTCACTCTAGCCCTCCAATACATAGTCCTATCAACATACAACTAACCCTATGGTGTGATCCACGAGCGCGATGGGAACCAAAGGACAGCAACATGACCACAAGCAAATTAAATCAATCATAGCAATTCATCAACCACCAATAAGACAACGAAAATCTACTCAGACATCATAGAATGGCAACACATCATTGGATAATAATATGAAGCATAAAGTACCATGTTCAAGTAGAGGGTACAACAGGTTGTGGGAGAATGGACCATTGTAGATAGAGGGGGGAAGGTGATGGAGATGTTGGTGAAGATGGTGGAGGTGTTGGTGAAGAGCGCGGTGATGATGATGGCCCCCAGCGGGCGTTCCGGCGCCACCGGAAGCAAGGGGGAGAGAGCCCCCCTTCTTCTTCTTCTTCCTTGACCTTCTCCCTAGATGGGAGAAGGGTTTCCCCTTTGGTCCTTGGCTTCCATGGCTTGGGAGGGGCGAGAGCCCCTCCGAGATTGGATCTGTCTCTCTGTCTCTCTCTGTTTCTGCGTTCTCAGATCCTTCCCCTTCACCGTTTCTTTTATATCCGGAGATCCGTAACTCCGATTGGGGTGAATCTTTCGCCCAGATTTTTCTCGTATAATTAGCTTTCTTACGGCAAAAGAAGAGCATCAACCGCCTTATGGGTGGCCCAGGAGAGTGTCAGGCACGCCCGGGGGGTGGCCCCCCTATCTCCTGGCCACCTCGGGCACCGTTTCGCGTTGATTCTTCCTCCGGAAAATCCCAAATATTCCAAAATAATTCTCCGTCCGTTTTTATCCCGTTTGGATTCCGTTTGATATTGGGTTTCTGCGAAACATAAAACATGCAACAAATAGAAACTGGCACCGGGCACTGGATCAATATGTTAGTCCCAAAAATAGTATAAAAAGTTGCCAAAAGTATATGAAAGTTGAAGAATATTGGCACGGAACAATCAAAATTTATAAATACGACAGAGACATATCAGCATCCCCAAGCTTAATTCCTACTGGTCCTCAAGTAGGTAAATGATAAAAAGATAATTTTTGATGTGGAATGCTACCTAGCATAATCTTGATCATATGTCTAATCATGGCATGAATATTAAGACACGAGTGATTCAAGGCAATAGTCTATCATTTGACATAAAAACAATAATACTTCAAGCATACTAACCAAGCAATTTTGTCTTATCGAAATAACATAGCCAAAGAAAGCTCATCCCTACAAAATCATATAGTCTGGCTATGCTCCATCTTCATGACACAAAGCATTCAAATCATGCACAACCCCGATGACGAGCTGAGCAATTGGTTCATACTTTTTAACGCGCTTCAGCTTTTTCAACTCTTACGCAATACATGAGCGCAAGCCATGGACATAGCACTATGATGGTATATGGTGGTGGTTGTGAGGACAAAAAGGGAGAAGATAGTCTCACATCAACTAGGCGTATCAACGGGCTATGGAGATGCCCATCAATAGATATCAATGTGAGTGAGTAGGGATTGCCATGCAACGGATGCACTAGAGCTATAAATATATGAAAGCTCAACAAAAAGAACCTAAGTGGGTGTGCATCCAACTTGCTTGCTCATGAAGACCTAGGGAATTTTGAGGAAGCCCATCATTGGAATATACAAGCCAAGTTCTATAATGAAAAATTCCCACTAGTATATGAAAGTGAAAGCATAGGAGACTCTCTCTATGAAGAACATGGTGCTACTCTGAAGCACAAGTGTGGTAAAAGGATAGTAACATTGCCCCTTCTCTCTTTTTCTCTCCCTTTTTTTCCTTTCCTTTTGGTGGGCTTCTTTGGCCTCTTTTTTTTATTTGGGCTTCTTTGGCCTTTTTTTCATAAAGTCCGGAGTCTCATCCCGACTTGTGGGGGAATCATAGTCTCCTTCATCCTTTCCTCACTGGGGTAATGCTCTAATAATGATGATCATCACACTTTTATTTACTTACGACTCAATATTACAACTCAATAGCTCGAACAAAGATATGACTCTATATGAATGCTTCCGGCGGTGTACCGGGATGTGCAATGAATCAAGAGTGACATGTATGAAAAATTATGAAGGTGGCCTTGCCACAAATATGATGTCAACTGCATGATCATGCAAAGAGCAATATGACAATGATGGAGCGTGTCATAATAAATGGAATGGTGGAAAGTTGCATGGCAATATATCTCGGAATGGCTATGGAAATGCCATAATAGGTATGTATGGTGGCTTTTTGAGGAAGGTAAATAATGGGTGCATGATACCTGCGAAGGTTGCATGGCATAATAAAAGCTAGCAAAGTGGAAGGATGCGTGTGCGTATATCCATGGACTCACATTAGTCATAAAGAACTCACATACTTATTGCAAAAGTCTACTTGCCCTCGAAGCAAAGTACTACTATGCATGCCCCTAGAGGGATAGATTGGTAGGAAAAGACCATCGCTCGTCCCCGACTGCCACTCATAAGGAAGACAATCAAAGAAACACCCCATGCTTCAAATTTTTCACACAACGGTTACCATACGTGCATGCTACGGGACTTGCAAACCTCAACACAAGTATTTCTCAATTTCACAATTACTCAACTAGCACGACTCTAATATCACCACCTTTATATCGCAAAACTATTGCAAGGAATCAAACATATCATATTCAGTGATCTACAAGTTTTATGTAGGATTTTATGACTAACCATGTGAATGACCAATTCATGTCATCTATCTAAATAGATATAAGTGAATCAAGAGAGTTTAATTGTTTCTACAAAAGATATGCCCACGCTCTAACAAATATAAGTGAAGCAAAAGAGCATTCTACAAATGGCGGTTGTCTATGTGAAGAGAAACAGGCAATCCAAACTTCAAATGATATAAGTGAAGCACATGAAGCATTCTATAAAGCCAAGGACTATCTCATACTATCATGGTGCATAAAAGAAAAGGTGAAAACTAAATGCAAAAGATGCTCCAAGACTTGCACATATCGCATGAACAAAACAAATACGAAAACATACCGATACTTGTTGAAGAAAGAGGGGATGTCTTCCAGGGCATCCCCAAGCTTAGACGCTTGAGTCTCCTTGAATATTTACTTAGGGTGCCTCGGGCATCCCCAATCTTGAGCTCTTGCCTCTCTTCCTTTTGCTCATATCGAGACTTACTCGATTAGACACTTCATCCACACAAAACTTCAACAGAAAACTCGATAAGATCCGTTAGTATAATAAAGCAAATCACCACTCTAAGTACTATAGCAAACCAATTCATATCTTGTTTTTACATTCTGTCTACTATAATATAGCTTGTCCATGGCTTAATCCACTGATATAAATTGATAGTTTCATCAAAACAAGTAAACTATGCATCAAAACAGAATCTGTCAAAAACAGAATAGTCTGTAGCAATCTGAACATTCACCATACTTCTTGTACCCCAAAAATTCTACCAAAATTAGGACAAATAAAAAAGTTGTATATAAAGACAGTTCAAAAGGAATCAGAACCAATTGGCGTTCCAGTTAAAAATGTAAAATCACGCACTACAGCCAAAGTTTCTGTCTTGCACCGTACAAACCAACAAGCATTGTAAACATCCTAAAGGCAAACCTTGGCACATTATTTTTATAATAAAATGGAATTGTACAAGGGGGCACTTATTTTTGATGAAAAGTTTCTGTAATCAAGATTGACAAAGTTTCCGTGAGAATGAACAAAGTTCAAGGAGCTCTCCCACTTCAACAATGGTTGTCTTTCTCACTTTCACTTTCCTTTTTGAAAAGTTTTTAGGTTCCCCTCTTTATTTTTTTGTTTTTAAACTATATAAAAGCACTCAACATAAATAAATGACTCTCTAAAACTTCCGGTTGTCTCCTTGGCAGCGCTTTCTTTAAAGCCATTAAGTTAGGCATATAGTGCTCAAGTAATGGATCCACCCGGATCCCAAGGTATATCAAAGCCAATTTTTATTAACAATGATTTGTAATTTAGTAGTGAGCACAAAGTAACATATATCATGCAACAACAAAGTCTAACTCTCTTCCTATGCATCGGCATGTCATAAAAGAACAATTCATGCACACATAGTAAAGGCCAATGCATAGTATAAACAGTTTCTTGCAATTCTATCGTATTGGAAACATAAAGAGGCGGAGATATAGTTCCTCTTTCATAATAATTGCAAGTAGGAGCAGCAAGCACATGCATATTATATCTATCAAAATTATCATGTGCAACGGTAAAAGGCAACCCATTAATATAATCCTTAATAAGCACAAACTTCTCCTATATAGTGTAGTTTGGAGAATTCAAAAAGATAATAGGACTATCATGCATGGGTGCAATAGCAACAATTTCATGTTTAATATAAGGAACTATAGCAAGTTCATCTCCATAAGCATAATTCATATTGGCATCTTGGACACAAGCATAGAAAGCATCATCAAAAAGGGATATTTCAAGAGAATCAACGGGATCATAGCAATCATCATAGCAATCATCCTTCGGTAAGCACGAAGGGGAATTAAACAATGTATGAGTTGAAGAGTTACTCTCATTAGAAGGTGGGAACTGGTGATCAATCCGCTCTTCCTACTTTTGTTCTTCGCTCTCCTCATCATCTTTTTCATCCAATGAGCTCACAATTTCATCACTTTCTTCTTCCATAGCTTCCTGCAAAATATTAGTCTCTTCTTGGAAAGCGGAGACTTTCTCAATAAATGCATTAATATAGTAATTGTATTCATAATTTTCATAGAAATATCTAAGTATAGAAAGATTTTCAGGCCTATAAACATCATCATCAAAAGCTTCATACTTTTCAAACAAAGATTCAATTTCATAAGCAGCCTTAAAAGCAACAAATTCTTCAATTTGTTCAACATCATAGTAATCATATATACCATTAGCATAAGAAGCTAAGGTTTCATTATCATTAAATTTGCTTGAAAAGGGAAGGTGTGGAGCCTTCATCCTAGAGCAACAAGTAATATCATATCTCAAGCATAGATCCTGGGCATACCAACGCAACATAGAAATTTGATCCCGTAATAGTTTCGCTTTCTGTGTCAAGCGATAATCCCTAAAGTATTCACGTTGATCCAACGTGTCTCCCATAACATAATTGAATGGGGTTTTCTCAGGATTATTAAAGTAGTACATAATATCTCGAACATAACGAGCATCGAGGGTTTTAGGAGGTTCCTCATCTCCATGAGTAGCAAGTACACCTAATTTTTTTGGTATTTCGTGTTGCATATCCATAACTAAAGATAGAGAACAACTTAGAACATCAAATAAAAATTGCTTAGTGATAAAGCAAACAAGCACACACGAGAATATTCACCCCACGCTATTGCTCCCCGGCAACGGCGCCAGAAAAAGGTCTTGATGACCCGCAAGTATACGGGATAGTTGTAGCCTCTTTCGATAAGTAAGAGTGTCGAACCCAACGAGGAGCTAAAGGTAGAACAAATACTCTCTCAAGTCCTATCTGCCACTGATACGACTCTACGCACGCTTCACGTTCGCTTTACCTAGAACAAGTATGAAACTAGAAGTACTTTGTAGGTGTGATAGGATAGGTTTGCAAGATAATAAAGAACACGTAAATAAAAAGTAGGGGCTGTTTAGATAAATAAACAATAAAGTAAATACAACGAGTGTGGAAAAGTGGTGGTAGGAGTTGTGAAATTGTTCCTAAGCAATTGACTACGTTACTAGACCGATAACAAGTTTTATGTGGGAGAGGCCACTGCTAGCATGTCATCCCTGACTTGGAATTCTATGCACTTATGATTGGAACTATTAGCAAGCATCCGCAACTACTAACGTTCATTAAGGTAAAACCCAACCATAGCATTAAGATATATTGGTCCCCCTTCAATCCCGTATGCATTAATTTCTATTCTAGGTTGAAGCTTCTGTCACTCTAGCCCTCCAATACATAGTCCTATCAACATACAACTAACCCTATGGTGTGATCCACGCGCGCGCTCATATGATGGGCACCAAAGGACAGCAACATGACCAGAAGAAAATTAAATCAATCCTAGCAATTCATCAACCACCAATAGGACAACGAAAATCTACTCAGACATCATAGGATGGCAACACATCATTGGATAATAATATGAAGCATAAAGCATCATGTTCAAGTAGAGGGTACAACGGGTTATGGGAGAGTGGACTGCTGTAGATAGAGGGGGGAAGGTGATGGAGATGTTGGTGAAGATAGCGGAGGTGTTGGTGAAGAGCGCGGTGATGATGATGGCCCCCGACGGCGTTCCGGCGCCACTGGAAGCAAGGGGGAGAGAGCCCCCCTTCTTCTTCTTCTTCCTTGACCTTCTCCCTAGATAGGAGAAGGGTTTCCCCTGTGGTCCTTGGCTCCCATGGCTTGGGAGGGGCGAGAGCCCCTCCGAGATTGGATCTGTCTCTCTGTCTCTCTCTGTTTCTGCGTTCTCAGATCCTTCCCCTTCACCGTTTCTTTTATATCCGGAGATCCGTAACTCCAATTGGGGTGAATATTTCGCCCAAATTTTTCTCGTAAAATTAGCTTTCTTGCGGCAAAAGAAGAGCGTCAACCACCTTACGGGTGGCCTAGGAAAGTGCCAGACGTGCCCAGGGGGTGGCCCCCCCATCTCCTGGCCACCTTGGGCACCGTTTCGCGTTGATTCTTCCTCCAGAAAATCCCAAATATTCCAAAATAATTCTCCGTCCGTTTTTATCCCGTTTGGATTCCATTTGATATTGGGTTTCTGCGAAACATAAAACATGCAACAAACATGAACTAGCACTGGCACTGGATCAATATGTTAGTCCCAAAAATAGTATAAAAAATTGCCAAAAGTATATGAAAGTTGAAGAATATTGGCATGGAACAATCAAAAATTATAGATACGACGAAGACGTATCACCCACTTTGGAACATTCTGTAAAATATCGAAACCTTCCAAAATCTTCTTGAAACTTCCATGGCCTTCCATATATATTCCATGACACTCCCTGCACTTTCAGGACACTCCTGAACCCATCTGAAACATTTCCAAAAATATCCGGAAGACTTTCGACACCTTTCTCTCATTCTCCTATGATCTCTTAGTGCTCTATCAAACTGCTAACGGTCAAATGTGTTACCGTACATGTTCGGTAATATGCAGAAATTACCGGAGCACCTTCCGTTTAATAACTAATAGCAGGCCTGGACACCCATGTTGACCCCCTCCCACACACACACACATGAAGATCTTTATCGAGCAAAACTTTAGTTACCATACACAATTCCCTCTGCTTTGTGATACATAACAAAAACCTAAGGCGAGACCTTTATCGGTATCCTTGTGAAGCAACTTTTTGATCACAACACCAAGTTATCCATGTTGCCCATTTTGTTCTCTTTTCTTGGTTCTGTATTGCGATACCCCCTTGATCACTATCACTTTGTGTTCAGTCAGACGATGATGGATATCGTAATACCGAGTGGCCTCAAACAGTATCTCGCTATCGCCGGAGGAGCAAACCCTAGTCTTGAACTATTGAGTCACTTGATATACTTTTTTGATGTACTTGGAAGTTACCGTTATAATCACCCTATTACAGATATTTTTTTGGCAATCCAAAAGTGACCATCCAATATGAAGGTCCACAATATTCTCATGGTGTAAGGATGCGAGTATACATTAACACATAATATGGAAATATCGACAACAAGGTGATGATAGAATCTCGCGGTATATCGTAAGTTGGGTCTGTCAAACACCATTGTTCTGCCAACAATGTGCTCCCATTATTCTCGGCATCCTTGTTACTTTAACAATCCCTTGTGATCAGCAAAACATGACCATCATGCAATACATGAGCTAGTATTAGATGTGACACTAGGGATCTACTTGGTGTTTATGTTTCCACACATGCAACTGGATTTTCGTCTGAATCTCATATTCATGAACCATTGCAATTATAGCACATAAATATAAAAATTAATTACAAACATATAAATAAATTAATGTTTTATTATTGCCTCTAGGGCGTATTTCCAACAGAAGGCATTACTTATGGGGTGGCACCGATTTCATAAAAGCCACCTTCTCTGTAAACCAAAAGATCAAGGATCCATTGGGATCTTAAATATAAAAATTCTTAATGATTGTTGTTGTTGAAAAACGTGCAAAATTTCCTTAACCAAGAGGGTTTCCCTTGGTTCAATCTCCTTTGGGAAGCGTACTAGCACAATAACAGGGCCTCATTGGATGGGGGTAGACCACTCTTTCTGGTGGAAAGATTGTCTCAAGTTGCTGCTCACCCATAGAAATAATGTTTCCTACTCAGTACACTCTGGTAGCACTACCATGTTTTTGGATGATCTTCGGATTGATTCCAAATTTCTTAGCCAATGGCCCCATTTACACTCATTTGATCTAGATCACAAGATATCTATAATTTTAGTGGTGTAAAGTTCTAACCCGTGACATCTCTTCCACCTACCTCTCTCAATGGATGCTTATGCTCAATTTTAGGACATGTCTGCCCTCGCACCCTCTATTCACCTCTTTGAACAGCCTGACTACTAGAAAATTTTCCCTGATTTGAACTTGTATTTAGTTTCCAAAGCTTATCTTCCCTTGGTGAACATTAGGATGTTATCCCTCTATTAAGTGCTTATGGAAGAGTTGTTGCATGCCAACAAAAACATAAGGTGCTCTTTCAGCTTTTGATAATCGACTAAACACACATGAGGTTCTTTTGAGGTGGAATTTCTTTCTTCCATACTACATATTTGTGCGTTGTGGTTCCAGGACTTTGGAGACCACATAGCATTTGTTCTTCCATTGACACTTTGCACATTTGTGTTGGCCATATGTTTGCCCAAGTTGGGGCACTAATAAGAAACACTACAAGGGGAAATTGGGAAGGAAATCATGTGTAACCTAGGTCACACGAAGCGATTGTTAGACCCTCTCTAGCTGAGGGCATGTGGCAAAACCAAATCTCAAAGCACGTGAACCCTTTTATTCTTTTGCTCGCTCGCCGAGGCAGCCATCGCCGTCCTAGCCGCCTCATATGATCTCCCCGGCGTTCCTTGGTGCCTCGGAAGCTCGCCCTTGAGATGCTTCTCTGGCTCTCTCACCGCAGTTGTGGTCATTGAGGGAGTCCTGGATTAAGGGGTCCTCGGACAGCCGGACTATCAACATGGGCCGGACTGTTGGGC
Organism: Triticum aestivum; assembly: GCF_018294505.1. Lineage (NCBI taxonomy): Eukaryota > Viridiplantae > Streptophyta > Magnoliopsida > Poales > Poaceae > Triticum > Triticum aestivum. The sequence goes on from NC_057795.1 coordinate 358,575,925, forward strand.
TATGAAGATACAAGACCGAAGACTTCTTCTTGTGTCCGTATGGGACTCTCATTTGCGTGGATGGCAAGCTTGGTGATTCAGATATGTAGATTCCTTTCTCTGTAACCAACTTTGTGTAACCCTAGCCCCCTCCGATGTCTATATAAACCGGAGGGTTTAGTCCGTAGAGACAACTACAATCATAATCATAGGCTAGACTTCTATGGTTTAGCCATTATGATCTCGTGGTTGATCAACTCTTGTAATACTCATATTCATCAAGATCAATCAAGCAAGAAGTAGGGTATTACCTCCATAGAGAGGGCCCGAACCTGGGTAAACATTGTGTCCCCTGCCTCCTATTACCATTAGCCTTTGACGCACAGTTCGGGATCCCCTACCCGAGATCCGCCGGTTTTGTCACCGACATTGGTGCTTTCATTGAGAGTTCTGTTTTGTCGTCATCAGAAGGCTTGATGGCTCTATCAATCATCTACAACAACGCAGTCCAGGGGGAGATCTTCCTCCCTGGACAGATCTTCGTATTCGGCGGCTTCGCACTGCGGGCCAACTCGCTGGGCCATCTAGAGCAGATCGAAAGCTACGCCCCTGGCCATCGGGTCAGGTTTGGAAGCCTGAATTACGTGGCCGATATCCGCGGAGACTTGACCTTCGACAGATTTGAGCCCATGACAACCGCACCCTGCCACCATGATGAACATGACCTAAATCTATCATCGGACCGTGTTCAGGAGGTAGCACCCGTAACCGCTCTGGCCCTAGATCTAGAGCAGTCCACGCCGTCCGAGGACGGGAAGCTAAACCCCACCATGGAAGCCGCAGACTCATCGGCGGTCAAGCCGCACACAGATTCAACATCGAGCTGGGCTTGTGTCACCGGAACCTCGGAGTCGTCTCTGGCCATAGATTCTGGACCGCGTGCATCCACGTCCATCGAACCTGATTGGGCGCCGATCTTGGAGTTTAGCTCCGTGGACATCTTCCATCACTCACCTCTAGGCGATGTGTTAAACTCATTGAAATCCCTCTCCTTGTCGGGGGACTCTCAGCCACACTATGTCCGGCTTGATTGGGAAGCGGATGATGAAGAACTTCGTTTCCCACCCACCACCCACTTTATAGCCACTGTCACGACTTAACTGACATGCTTGATTACGACTCTGAAGACATCGATGGTATGGATGACGATTTCGAAGAGGAGCAGGAACCACTGCCTACAGGGCGATGGATAGCCACCTCCTCGTACGACATATACATGGTGGATACACCCAAAGAGAACAATGGCAACAATGAAAATCCAGTCGAGGATAAACCTCCTGAGACACAGCCAAAGCACCGACATCAGCGGCGGCGCTCTAAGCCACACCATGGTAAAAACAGCAACACCGTCATAGGAGAAAACAATACTCCGGACGATGCCGAAGACAATTAAGACCCCGTTGAGCCAACCTCCGAATAGGAGGAATGGGAGGATGGGCGAGTCAGCCCCAACGAACAAGTCATGAATGAAGACTCGGAAGACAATAACTACCTTCTGCTCTCCAAGGACGAAGTGAGCCTCGGCGACGAAGACTTCATCGTGCCCGAGGAGCCTGTCGAGCAGGAGCGCTTAAAGCGTCGGCTAATAGCCACTGCAAGGAGCCTAAAAAAGAAGCAGCAGCAGCTTCAAGCTGATCAGGATCTACTCAATGACAGATGGACTGACGTCCTAGCAGCCGAGGAATACGGCCTCGAGTGTCCAACCAAGAGTTACCCGAAGCGCAAATTGTTAGCCCAGTTTGATGATGAGGTGCTGGAGCCCGTTCTACTAGCGCACAATGCGGCTGGCCGGCCACCACGCGGTCGGGACAAAGTGGCACCTCAAGCCGAACACCAACATGCACTACCTCGCCATAAAAATAGAAATACAACAGCTCGGGGACATACATATGAGCTGCGACATGACTTGGAAAACAGAGCAGGCCAGACCAAATCGATCTACTGATCGTCGGGGCATGCCAGGATGTGCGATGATGGCCACTAGGGCGGATGTGACAAATATAACCACGTCCGGGTCGAAAACTGCAGATGAACTCCATCTGAGCTGCATCACGACCTGGCCCGATATAGAGGTGCCGCACACCCCCTTTGCTTCATTGACGAAGTAATGGAACATGAGTTCCTTGAAGGGTTTAAACCCGTAAACATGGAATCATATGATGGGACAACGGATCCCGCGATATGGATTGAGGATTTTCTTCTCCATATTCATATGGCTCGCGGTGATGATCTTCATGCCATCAAATACCTCCCGCTAAAACTCAAGGGACCAGCTCGACACTGGTTGAACAGTCTGCCCAAAAACTCCACTGGCAGTTGGGAGGACTTGGAAAACGCCTGTCTTGACAACTTTCAAGGCACATATGTCCGACCCCCGGATGCCGACGACTTAAGTCATATAGTTCAATAGCCCGGAGAGTCAGCCAGGAAATTCTGGACTAGGTTCTTAACTAAAAAGAACCAGATAGTCAACTGTCCGGATGCCGAAGCCCTAGCGGCCTTTAAGCACAACATTCGTGACAAAATGGCTTGCTCGACACCTCGACCAAGAAAAGCTGAAGTCCATGGCAGCCCTCACGACACTTATGACCCGCTTTTGCGCGGGCAAGGATAGCTGGCTAGCCCGTAGCAATAATCATGCAAGTGAACCTGGCACTTCTGACGCCAGAAACAGCAACGGCAAGCCACGACGCAACAGACACAAGCGTCGAAGCAACGGTGACAACACTGAAGACATGGCGGTCAATGCCGAATTCAGTGGCTCCAAGTCCGGTCAGCGGAAGAAGCCATTTAAGAGAAACAATCCGGGCCCGTCCAGTTTGGACCGCATACTCGATCGTCCATGTCAAATCCACGGCACCCCTGATAAACCAGCCAATCATACCAACAGAGTATGTTGGGTCTTCAAATAGGCCGGCAAGTTAAATACCGAGAACAAGGAGAAGGGGGTGCAAAGCGATGACGATGACGAGGAGCCCCGACCACCGAACACAGGGAGATAGAAGAAGTTCCCCCCCAAGTTAAAACAGTGAACATGATATACGCTACCCATATCCCCAAAAGGGAGCGCAAGCGCGCACTCAGGGACGTCTACGCGATGGAGCCAGTCGCCCCAAAGTTCAACCCATGGTCGTCCTGTTCGATCACTTTCGATCGCAGGGACCATGTGACCAGTATCCGTCATGGCGGTTCAGCTGCACTGGTCCTTGACCCAGTCATTGACGGATTCCACCTTACACGAGTCCTCATGGACGATGGCAGCAGCCTCAACCTACTTTATCAGGATACAGTGCGCAAAATGGGCATCGATCCCTCAAGGATCAGGCCCACAAAAACCACTTTAAAGGTGTCATACCAGGTGTAGAGGCCTGCTGTATGGGCTCAATCACACTGGAAGTGGTCTTCGGATCCCCGGATAATTTTCGAAGCAAAGAATTGATCGTCGACATCGTCCGCTTCCGCAGTGGTTATCACGCACTGCTCGGATGAACCGCATTTTCTCGATTCAATGCAGTGCTGCACTACGCTTACCTCAAGCTCAAGATGCCCGAGCCACACGGTGTTATAACAGTTAATGGAAACACGAAAATGCTCCCTCCGCACTGAGGAGCATACCGCAGCCCTCGTAGCAGAAGTACAGAGCAGCCTTTTCAGGCATAATCGCAATTCAGCGGCCAAGCTCCCGGATGCTGTCAAACGAGTCCGGACTACTACGCTGCATGACGGTCCCGTTCGTCAAAAGCTTGACTAGCAATTCGGCCTCCATCCCAGTCCCAAACAAACAACGGCATTCGTACCGCACATACATAATTACGCACTCAAAATACCATGGGCATAGGCGGAGGCATAGCTAGACCGTGGTCCACAATACGGCTCAACCGCTCCTGGACCCGCATACTTTTACTATTTCTTTTTCTTTCCAGGTTTCTTTCCCCCCATGCCTTTTCCTGATAACCTGATCTTCAGACCTATCAAGGGACGGATACACCAAGAAGGCAAGAAGCTTTGACGTACAAGGGAACTCCCAGGTGGTCTCTGCTAACGATCGTTATACCTGTTTTAAAAACCCCGCACGCAGTTCGCCCTCGGTCGTGGCATGTCAAATAGCCCTATTTGCTTATCGCATTACTTGTACAAATACGCCTTGACAAATTAACAAATTACAATGGAAAACAGTTTGCGGCTCAATATTTGCAGCGTCAGCTTATTACTTAATTTTTTCCTATTCTTGATATTCTTATCAATTGCACCCGTACACTCTGGTACGCCTTAATTCGTCAGGGGCTTCATTGCGCCCCATAATACAGCAACAAAGTCCGAACACTTTTACAGTATAGTTCGGTACCCCGAACTTATAGCATTATATGCATCGGCTCCGAATCATGTCTTTGGTCAATAGTTGGGTTGCCCGGCTCCTGTGCTTACTACCTTACGTTCCGCTATATCGGCTAGGGTAGTAAAGGGAGAACTACTGCGATTGTGTCCCGGTTCTTCCGGATGAGCACCTCAGTAGAGAAAGCCGAAAAGTGTCTGTCATGATGCGGCGAGAGCCGGTCAGTTGTTCGAGAGGTTACAAATATTTAGCGATTTTTTCCCCTTTACGCGATGAATCGGTTTTTATCCGATCAGGTGTGTATAGCGCCCCAAGTCCGGCCTTTCGAACACCAGGGGCTATGCCTAAATTTTTTTTTGTCAAATTCCTATGGCTAAGTGAGAGTAATAAAGCCGCATAGTCCAATTTCCTAGTTCGTTGCGCTAAACACCTCCTTAAAGGACCAAAACCTTGGATAAAGAGTGTTTAGATTTATCTTGAAACCCCCATACTACCTACGTGGGGGCAGAAGCCAACGATTGGCCAACTCTCAGATTTAATGAAACGGCCGCACAAGAGGTAAAATTATAAATAACGGACATTATTTTACATAACAGATCTGTTTCATAGTACAGGATAACATGGGTGTATTCATGGGAATATGATATCCTTAGAACATTGCTCCGCCACAAGGCGCGATCCCTCCAGAACACTGTTAAAGTACAGTTCGCGTGTGCGGTGCTCCTTGCCCGCAGGTGGTCCCTCGGTCATCAGCTTCATGGCGTCCATCTTTGCCCAGTGCATCTTGGCGCGGGCGAAGGCCATTCGCGCGCCTTCAATGCAGGCCGACCGCTTAACGGCTTCAAGCGGAGGGCAGGCACTGACCAGCCGCTTCACGAGTCCGAAGTAGCTGCTGGGAATGGCTTCGGCAGGCCATAGCCGGATTATTAAATCCTTCATGGCTAGTTCGGCCGCCCTATGCAGCTCGACCAGCTATTTTAGCTGATCACTAAAGAGCACCGGATGTTCTGGCGCAAGGTATTGCGACCAGAACAGCTTCTCCGTAGAGCTCCCCTCTTCGGCTCGATAGAATTCCGCAGCATTTGACACGCTGTGCGGCAGATATGCAAATGCCCCTGGAGAACTCCAAATCCGGGTCAGTAAGAGGAACCTTTCCTTCACATGTTTGCTCTGCACTATAAAAGCCTTACCCGCCACGATTTTCTTGGCCGCCTAGATTTCCTGGAGGGCGCCCTGGGCTTCTGCCCGGGTATCGTGTGCGCTCTGGCGGGCCTTGGTAAACTCGGACTCTTGATCCGTACACTTCTTGACGGCGTCTTGGGGCTCTTACTGGACCTCACTGACCCGGGCCTCATGCTTTTCGCGTGCGGCTTGTTCCTTGACCGCTCTGTCCTTGGCCTCGGCCAGCGCATTCTTGAGGGCCTCTACTTTGGTCACTGCCCCTAATAAATATAATGGCATTTTAGTCAGCACACATCATTCATCATTCATGAATATATACAAGGTTATTGCATACCTTGATTGTCCTCCAGCTGCTTCTTCACGCGGTCGGGCTCTTCCTCGGCCCGCTCCAGATTCTGCTTCAGTCGAGAGACTTCCGCAGTATGAGAGGTCGCAGCCAGCAGCGACGCCTGCTTATTCACATAGACATTTTAGATTAGTCTCCTGCGAAAAAAAATTGATCCTCTGTTCGACTTTTCTTTCCGAAACTGAACAAAGTCTCAGGGGATACCGTCTATACTGTGACATTATTTTAACACAATCACATTACTTACCTCAAAGCCTATTAGAAGGCTAGTGCAGGCTTCGGTGAGTCCGCTTTTTGTGGACTGGATCCTCTCAATCACCATACCCATAAGGGTACGGTGTTCCTCGACAATGGAAGCGCCTCACAGCGCTTCCAGCAAAGTATCCGGCGCCTCTGGATGGACAGAGGTCACCGGCGGAATAGGCACACTCCCTTCCTTCGAGATGGGCTGCTTGAATGATTTGGGAGCCATATGGGTCTCCAAAATTGTATTCAGTTGGGGCCCGAATTGGATTTGGCCCCCATCGTCAGTATCCATGGGGGTTTGCTCCCCCATGTGTTCGGCAACCGAGGCCTCACCCTCTGGCGCCTCCTTGATGGCCTCCGGATTCTCTCCCAAACCTGGGATCCTTCGGGACGATGCCTCGGCGTCATCCGTGTCCTTGGGAGAGGAGGCCGAGGGAATGGTCCCGCTGTCCATCACGGTCGGGTCCAGCGAGTCCTTTGAAGATAAGGACCGCTCGAGGTTGGACCGAGCCAGGCTGCAAATACATGGTTCAACATGACAAAACAAATAAATAGAAAGGCTGGATATACAAATGTGTCCGGATACTCACGATTTGGCCAGGGGCTTGTCCCTGGGTTGCCACTCCGAGCTATTGTTGGTGGCTGCGGTGGAGCTGTTCGGAAGGGAAGCTTTCCCCTTCTTGGATGCCTCGGCCTCCAGATGCGTGGAGGCCATCCTTTTCTTCCTCCCCCTACGGGGGGGGGGGGTGGCTTTCCTATTCTTCTTCCTCCTCTTCCTTGTCGTCTTCAGCGGCGGAGGAGTGAGCCTCGACGTCTTCGGACGTAGCATCCGAAGTACCCTTGCAACATAGACCACCTCTGGTCCCCTTGCCTTCTTCTTGGCCTTCTTCTCTAGAGCCTGATAAGGCGCCGAAACCAGCATCTTTGTTAGAAGCGGAATTTCTGGGTCTTCGGGCTACGGAGCCGGACACTTGATCCGCACCGCCTTCTCTGTCCAGGTCTAAAAAAATCGATAGGGAGGCTCAGACACTTTCCTCGAATATACAAGTAAAGGGTACACCTTGAAAACATGAAAAAACTTACCAGACTAGCTGGGTGGGTTGAGTCATGCTCGTGATCCTCGTTCGTGGGCGGCGGCACCTCATTGGCCTAGAAGAGCACCTTCCAGATATCTTCGTGCGTAGTGTCGAAGAGCTCTAGTAGGGTCTGATGCTTGGCCGGATCGAATTCCCATAGATGGCAAGTCCGGCGTTGGCATGGAAGAATCCGGCGAACAAGCATCACCTGGATCACGTTGACGAGCTTGACTCTCTTGTTTATCATGTTCTGGATGTGCGTCTGGAGCGCTGTCAGCTCGTCCGGAGAAGACCAGGTCTGGCCTTTCTCTTGCTAGGAGGTGAGCCACATCGGGACTCCGGATCGGAATGCGGGAGCCGTAACCCAATTGGTGCCGCGTGGCTCTGTGACGTAGAACCACTTTGCCTGCCAACCTTTGACAGTCTCCACGAAGGAGCCTTCGGGCCAGGTGACATTGGGCATCTTGCCCACCATGGCGCCTCCACATTCTGCTTGTTGGCCGCTCACCACCTTCGGCATCACATTGAAGGTTTTCAGCCATAGCCCGAAGTGAGGTGGGATGCAGAGGAAGGCCTCACACACGACAATAAATGCCGATATGTTGAGGATGGAGTTGGGGGCCAGATCATGGAAGTCCATCCCGTAGTAGAACATCAATCCGCGGACGGATGGGTGGAGAGGGAATCCCAGCGCGCGGACAAAATGAGAGACGAACACCACACTCTCATGGGGCTCGTGGGTGGGTATGATTTGCGCCACGACCGGAAGCCGATGGGCGATCTCCTTGGCCAAGTACCCGGCCTCCCGGAGCTTCTTGATGTCCTTCTCCTTGACAGAGGAGGCCAACCACTTGCCCTACACTCACGATCCGGACATGGCTGGAGTGCTCTTTGGGGGCGGAGAAGATGAGAACTTGGGTGTTGGAGCTCGGGAGTGGGATGGGCAGAGAGAAAGAGAAGGCGTGGGTGAAAGAGGAAGAATCCTTATCCCTTTATAAAGGCAGTAAAAATAATGCACCTCCCCACTCGCCTTAAAACTCGCCTATTTCCCAAGCGCCGTGCAGATGGCACGGTTGGGTTACCCATGCCCGTATTAATGAGAATCCCATGATAAGGGTACATGATCTCTGCTTTGACAAGACGTGCCAATGAAACCACACCTTGAAATACGGAGCGGCAGGCTAAAGAAATGATTCGAATAATGACCGGGCGGTGGCGTGATGTCACGCTACAAAAAAGTTGTCAGCGTATTGGACTCGTGGAATATTATACTCTCTACGGTTGTGTGTGGTATTTGTTTTGCAGAGCCGAACATGTTTTCAATGTCCAAAGACTATTGTGGAGTAATTGGAGAAGGAACCCGCCTTGCAATGCCGAAGACAATCTGCGCACCGGACTCATCGTCATTGAAGCCTGGTTCAGGGGCTACTGACGGAGTCCTGGATTAAGGGGTCCTCGGACAGCCAGACTATCAACATGGGCCGGACTGTTGGGCTATGAAGATACAAGACCGAAGACTTCTTCCCGTGTCCGGATGGGACTCTCCTTTGCGTGGATGGCAAGCTTGGTGATTCAGATATGTAGATTCCTTTCTCTGTAACCAACTTTGTGTAACCCTAGCCCCCTCCGATGTATGTATAAACCGAAGGGTTTAGTCCATAGAGACAACTACAATCATAATCACAGGCTAGACTTCTAGGGTTTAGCCATTACGATCTCGTGGTAGATCAACTCTTGTAATACTCATATTCATCAAGATCAATGAAGTAGGAAGTAGGGTATTACCTCCATAGATAGGACCCGAACCTGGGTAAACATCGTGTCCCCCGCCTCCTGTTACCATTAGCCTTAGACACACAGTTCAGGAACCCCTACCCGAGATCCGCCGGTTTTGACAACGACACCCATCGCCGCCACCCCGGATGCTCTCCTCCGTCGTCTACGACCACCCTCCTCGGCGCCCTGACAACTTGTTCTACTCATTGCGTAGCTGCCCACCAGCGCTCTGCTCCGTCCACGGCCACCATCCAACTCCTCTGCTCCGTCGACGTCCTACATGCTACATCTTGGCACATGTTGATGGACTGACATGAGAGTGGGATGGAAGGAACGGCATTATACAGAATTAATTGGAATTGGAGAATTAATTGACTTTCCTTGCCAAGTGTGCTCAGCTAGTGAGGGTCTCACGGTCGCTTCGTGTGACCCAGGTCGCATGGGATTTTCTTTCGGGAAACTAAGGACTTTAAAAGAGATATGCAAATGCCCTTCCACCTGGAGGCCTTCATACATATCACTTGGGTTGTCTGGCTTGTTAGGACTGATTTCATTTTTAAAGGGATTGAGCCATTTTTGTACTCATGTCGCAAGAAATTTAAGGAAAATATGAACTGGATCACTTATAGAGCCAAGAGGACACCCACAAGACAAGAAGAGGAAATCATAGAAATCTCTGGAGGAATGGGTTAGGAACTTCAAATAATGTGCCTTATCCTCGGGGCCCTTTTATTTTTCTGTTCTTTGTTATTCTATAGTCGCCTTTTAAACCGAACAGGAGGATGACTGGGTCAACATCGCCACCAGGCGACCAGCAGTGGGTGGTGCACCTGGTATCCAACCTCCACATGCCAGCCCTGCTCATTTTCTGGTGAGGCACTCTGGTCCGGCACAACAGAACTCATCGGTTGGTACTTCCCAACAACTGGGGTGTCTGTGTTGACGCACGGGTGCTGCACACGGTGGAGGAATCAAGGAAGGTATGCATGTCTTGTTCCAGTGTCACATAGCACTGGTGGGGTGGAGGTAGGGTGTGCCTTTGCATGTCACGGAGTTTGAGGGAAGGAAAGAGGCCGAGCACCATAGCGGCAGGGGATTAAATGCAGGCTGGAGGATTGAGGCAACATTCTCCATCCCCTCGACGCTTGATAGAAAAAAATTCCCCTCCCTCCCATCCCAAATCGAGCTCAAGGTTAGGGTTTGATGGCACACTAGAAGATGTTGCTCGAGGATAGGATGGTGGAGATCGCGAGCGGAGACGACACAAAGATGGAGCGGATGATGGAGATTCTCTCCTGGTTCCCGGAGAAGGTGGATATGCTGGTAGCCGGGGCACCGGCCTTCCGCATGCTCACCGAAGAGAAGGATCTCTGCCTCTCACCCGATGGGCGGGTGGTGGGTTCACAACGGATGTTGCTCTGGGCGAGGTGGCCTCCGACAATCCCAGGCAGGTGAGGAAGTGGAGAGAATTCAGATCAAGGTGGGGTGCATCACCAGGGCCGGTGGGCGCGGTCATGGCACTCCCGGTCCCTCCGCTGGGCACAAGAGCTTCCCCCGTCATGGTGTAGTTAGATCCAGAAGGTGAAGATGTAGTGGGAGCAGAGGTCCAGCGGGAGCGGACGATGGTGACTCCAGTCAGATCGAAGAAGAAGAAGGGGAATGTGGCAACCTCGATCCCCAGGAGGTCTCCCAAGTTCCCACGACGCTCACCGCACTTGCTCAGCCTCGCTCCCTCCATGGGTACAAAGTAGGATAATCTCCGGCTGGCAGTCGCTTTTGGCTGCTAGCCAGAGATGACACTAACGAGGAGGTTGGGCCCTTATTGGATACTGCAGGTATGATTTATGCCCCATCCAAATACTTGGCTCACTGCAAACAAACATTGTGTGATGGAAAAGTGGCTAACCGCGCTTCCCTCAATGGAGGGGAGTGTCAAGACGAAGAAGATCAATTTGTTAGCAACGGGAAAATTATCTATGAGAAAATGAGAGAAACAATTTTCTAAAATTCCAGATTTCTGGTTTGATCATTTGGTTAATCTAGAGGAAATACTTTGTGTGGATTGTAGTGTTAAGAATTATAAGATAGAACCCTCGTTGGATGATGGAAATGGGTTTGCAACTAGCAATTCCATTGTGGGTTGCTGGGTCCCCCCTTGGAAAAATTGTTCGGGAAAAAAATGAGATCCACGAAGGGGCAGTTTGGGTAAAAGGCCGAGGTGTAGTTTGGCAATACGCTTTCTAAAGCATATGTAGATATAAATAACTTACTTCTTCCCTTGTTGGGTAGAGAGTGTGATCCCTTTGAGGATTTAGGGTTTCCCTGCCCACTGCCAGAGGCCAAAGAGGAGATCTTGGAGATGAACAAGGGATTTGGTGGGGGAGGAGGTGCGGGAAGATTCAACAGAGGGGGAAGGGATAGCTTCCACTACAAAAAGAAAGAGGGAGATGTAGATGGATTCAACAACAATTATCAGTATGATGGTAGAAAGAAGAGAGATTTGGTTTGGGAGAGGGATATACTTACCACAATCGATCTTCAGGCTGATGGGAGTTGTAACAGTCAGAGATCGGTGACTATCAATGGTGCTGGGGGTATTGGTGCTGCCAAAAGAAGGAAATAAAGGCCACTAGACAAGATGGAGGGGGGAGTGAGATGACTGTTGTCCCTCCCCCCAACTTTGGATCTGATTCAGCAGCAACAGTGGTTCGGGCCGCTGCTGGCATAAATCGCTCAACAAGGAGCAATAAGCTCTCCGGGGGGAGGAAAAAGATCTGAGTTCTGCTAGTGATAGAGAGACTGAGATCAACTGAGGCAAAGTGATACCTCAAGGGACTAGTGGCCCTGGCAAGGGGGGACATGATGATTTTGGAGAAGGGAATAGGTTGGTGCAGAGTAGTGGAAGGCAAAACAACGGGGTCTTGCAAAAAGAAAATAATGAAGTTGGTAAATGATGACCCACAAGCATATGGGATCAATTGTAGCCTTTTCAATAAGTAAGAGTGTTGAACCCAACGAGGAGCAGAAGGAAATGACAAGTGGTTTTCAGCAAGGTAATGTTTGCAAGTGCTGAAATTGTAAGTAACAGAGTAGTTTGATAGCAAGACAATTTGTAACAAGCAAGTAATGGTAGTACTAACAAAAGTGCAGAAAGGTAGCCCAATCCTTTTGAGGCAAAGAACATGCCAAAACGGTCTCTTATGATAAGCAAAGCGTTCTTGAGGGTACACGAGAATTTCATCTAGTCACTTTCATCATGTTGGTTCGATTTGTGTTCACTACTTTGATAATTTGGTATGTGGGTGGACCGGTGCTTAGGTGCTATTCTTACTTGAACAAACCTCCTACTTATGATTAACCCCCTCGCAAGCATCCACAATTACGAGAAAAGTGTTAAGAATAAATTCTAACAATAGCATTAAACTTTTGGATCCAATCGGTCCCTTACGGAATAGCGCATAAACTAGGATTTAGGCATCTTTCACTCTCGCAACCCATCATCTAATAACTACTCCACAATGCATTCCCTTAGGCCCAAATATTTTGACATGTAGTCGACGTTCACATGACACCACTAAGCGAATCACAACATACATATCATCAAAATATCGAACACATATCAAGTTCACATGATTACCTGCAACATGATTTCTCCCGTGATCTCAAGAACAAAAGTAACTACTCACAAATGATAATCATGCTCAAGATAAGAGGGGTATTTAGTAGCATAATGGATCTGAACATATAATATTCCACCAAATAAACCATATAGTAATCAACTACAAGATGTAATCAACACTACTAGTCACCCACAAGCACCAATCTATAGTTCCGGTACAAAGATTGAACACAAGAGATGAACTAGGGTATGATATGAGATGGTGATGTTGAAGATGTTGATGGAGATTACCCTCCCCAAGATGGAAGAGTTGTTGGTGATGATGATGACGATGATTTCCCCCTCCGGGAGGGAAACTCCCCCAGCGTAATCGCTCCGCCGGAGGGCAAAAATGCTCCTGCCCAAGTTCCACCTCGAGACGGTGGCGCTTTGTCCCGAAAGTCCTCTCCTTATTTTTTCTAGGTCAAAATGACTTATGTACCAGGAGGGGGGCACCAGAGGTGGACCGAGGGGAGCACAACCCACCAGGGCGCGCCTGGGCTCCCTAGCATGCCAGGTAGGTTGTGCCCACCAGGTGGGCCCCCTCTGGTACTTATTTTCTCCAATAATTCTCATTTATTCCATGAAAATTCCTCGTAAAGTTTCAGCTCATTTGGAGTTGTGCAGAATAGGTAGCCTGGCGTAGCTTTTTCAGGTCCAGATTTTCAGCTGTCGGAATTCTCCCTCTTTGTGTGAACCTTGCAAATTATGAGAGAAAAGGCATTAGAATTACTCCAAAAAGCACTATTATGCATAAAAACATTATAAATAACAGTAGATAAACATGATGCAAAATGGACGTATCAACTCCCCCAAGCTTAGACCTCGCTTGTCCTCAAGCGAAAACCAAAATCAAAAAACATGTCCACATGCTTAGAGAGAGAGGTGTCGATAAAAACAAAATACAGACATAGTAGCATCATGTAACTTATTATGACAACAACAAACTTTAACATAAAACTTTTATCATAGAACTTCTATCATAGACTTCTCATGAATAAGTAACAATTCATCACAACATCAAAGTATAAAGCATAAACTCTATTGAAAACCAACAAACTATGTTCTCAGTTAACTTTGCAACTACAATTCATCATCTTTTCAGGAAGGGTCACTTATCAGAGCCTTTTTGGCATGTCCACATACTAAACCATCATATAGTCTTTTATGATTGCTACCACTCACCGCATACACATGAGCAGAATGTTTCAACCGGACACATAGAAAGATAGGGGCTGATAGTTCGCCTCCCAACGTGTTCACCTCAAGGGTGATGTCAAGAATAATTACTCATGCTACCCATATTCAACTGGATATATGTGCCTAGATCTTTCCTCACCACATGATGCTTGCCAAAAAAGAAATAAAAAGGAATAGAGAGAAGAACTTTGACTCTTGCATGAAAGTAAATACATTTAAACCAATAAAGAGGCTAGCCAACTCTGTCTCACAGAGCTCTCCCGATGCAATGCATTCTTTGCCATCCGATCGCTGTAAATTTCCCACCTCCTTTCCTCTCAGCCGTTTGATTTTGACTGTCTGTTTCACCTCATTATTTGTTTCACGCCTGTATCACCGATGGGCCCATTTGTTGGTGGAGTAATTTTGTGTTGGCTGGGTGTGAAATCGAAAGGTGTGATTGGTTGCTCCTGCCCGCAGAGCCTATCGGGCAACCTCATGAACCCTAGCCCCAATCCACATCCCCCACGCCCCTCACTCGTCGCTCCTCCCCCTTCCCTCGTCTACCGCCTCGCTCCCTCGCTCTCCTCCCTTGTCGCCGCGGCCTTCACCCTAGGAGCCCCGCCGCCTACTGCTCCTCCTCCACCACCTCGCCTTCCCATTGCTCGCATGCAAGTCGCCGCTGTCGGAGAACACGGGAGTGCTGGTCTTCAAGTTGGGGTGGTTAGGAGGGCTTCCCAACCTGATGGCGCCTCCTCCTCATAGCGTCGTCGCCCGCGCCCCTTCTTCTCCTTCCTCCTCCCTCCTCCCTCCCTCGTCACTACTTCCACCAGTCCCCTCCTTCCCTCGTCCGTGGCCGCTGCTACCGCATGAATCTCCCAGGTCAGGGAAAGGAAGAAGGCCTCGGCGAGTCTAAGCCTACGAACAAAAGCAGCAGGGGTAGGTGGAGCAGCTGATGTGGATGGGGTCGGCAGTTGAGGGAGGGTTGCTGAACAAATCAGCAGGAGCAAGAGCTCGAGAAGGTTTAGGTTTGCCTCTACATCCTCTCTCTCGCCCCCACTTTGTCTCATTGATGAGGGCGCCGATTGCAGGGGTGCCACTTTGTCCCATCAATTGTATAGCCTCTAGCAATGCAATTTGACCTAAAGTGGTCACTAAGGCATTTGTATTCTTTGATTTGAAGATTGGATACAAATGGTTCAGCAAAGAGGGAGTGTGTAACTGCATCAGAGATAAGGCCATGGAGTAAGAGTGTGTGGCTAGGCTGTGCAAATTTTCTCCCTGGAGGTATGCCTCCATCTCGGTGGGACAAGGATCGACTTGTCTGCCATAGATTTACTTCCTTCGCTACACAATAGTTAGATGTGTTGAGTATATAGTCCTGATTCCATAAAACGAGAATATGCAGTCCCATCTGATATGTTCAGTTTGGAGGGCCCGATGGTGGTAGTTATCATGTTGTGTCTGTTCCATGATATCTTCAAATTGTTCACGTGTAAATCTAAGGCCATTTGCTGCCTCCTTAATTTATGGGTCTATCTTATGTAGAAATTCTCTCATTGTTAGATTGGTTTGCTGCCTCCTTAATTTGATCTAAAGTGGTCACTGAGGCCTTTGTATTCTCTGATTCTTTGATTTGCTGATGGTATTGGTTTAGATGTTTCGTTTTGCTTTCATTCGTAGGCAGCAGCGGAAGTGGAGGAACCCATCCCGGTCGAGCCCCCACCCTAACCTCTCTACCTCTGCAGAGGAGAACCCCATGAAAGCTAAAAGTTTGTGGAGGAGTGCTGGCACAGGTGAGCATCTTCCTATTTTCCTCAACTTCCATGGTAACCTGTGATTTTTTTCTTCCAGTTTTTTAGAGGGTGTTTCAGACTCAAGATTGATCTGGTAGTGCACGTGGTATGGTGTGCCATGAGCAGGAATATCTGATCTGCGCCATGACAATATGGGCTTGCTGCAGCCAGGCAGTTCTTCGGAGTATGGTGCTTTGATTTGGTTCCTATGGTGGTATCTTCTCTCCCTTCTCCCTCCTTTTATTTCTTACTTGATGCTTTGATATGTTGTATTGGCTTAAATTATGTACTTAGTTGAGTCCTACTTGTTTATTGAGATGAACCATTTACAAAGTTGCAGTGTTAGTTTCAGAATTTGAAATGACATTGTTGCCTTTAGAGTTTGAGATGAACCGTTTTCAGAGCACATATGGAGAGGCCAGAAGCAGCAGGGGTCGGCGGAGCTGCGGATGTGGTCGACAGAGCAGTAGCGGTAGGAGCAAGGAGCTTGAGATGGTTCAGGTTTGCCTCCACTTCCTCTCTTGTTCACTGGTATACAGCTAGGTTATTATATATAAAAGTTGTTCATTCTTATACAGCTAAGTTTTTGCGGCATTTTGCATTGTAGGAAAAGTGCCTACAGAGATTTCAGAACTAGATAGATGTGCCTTATGATAGTATTGCTAAAGAACATCAGGTATGAGTAGATGGCACTGCCACCTATGTGTTTGATTTTTGTTTGTTGTGATATTCAGGGCACCCCATATTGTTGTGATGTAAAATGAACACACAATATTCCTATTAAAATAGAAAGACAAGCCTTGTTCTCTCTCTGATTATAAGGTTGTCCAATGCTGATTGACATTGTATACGTGTGATACCTAACAAATTGACTATTCCCATGTTTGCTTTAGTAGAACATTATACTCTGATGTTTCTACATTCTGGTGAGACGTATAGTTGCCTTCTCTACGATATTTACTATGATTTATAAAGCTTTTCAATGGAGAAATATAATACTTTATGGGCCAGTAATGCCACCAAGTAATGGCAACCTCACCTGCAGAGTAAACAAACTTTTACTACTTGCCTTTCTTGGATCTACTACAATTAATGCCATTTTTCTTACCTCTAAACTCTTCTACATATTGGTTTGGCTATTTTCCATCCATTATATGAAAGATAGATACCCATAATTTCCCATTGGCACCCCCTATGATCCATATTTCCATGTTATAGACTTGCAGAAACACATGGTTATGCTGCTGTGATTTGGTCCATCCTTGGTATTTTGATTCGTGGTGATCTCTCGTCTGTTTGTCAGATGATGCCACCAGGAGGGCTGCCGGCCCAAGACTAAAATTTGGAAGGCACAGAAAGATGTCGTTTCAACTCCATCAAGTGCCAGCCGAAGGATGTTACTCGTCGGTGCTGCGAAGGCCTTGCGGTGTGGTGTCGGTCGTTCACATCTTAAAGCATCTCCAACAGCCGCGCTAAAATGAGCGTTGCGCCGCAAATTTGCCCTTTTTAGCGTGCGCGCAATCAGTAGAGGGGATCCAACGGACGTGCAATAAGTGCACGCGGGGCATATAGAGTCAGGCGCGCGGTCCGAAACGCCATCGCGCGCTGTGTATTTGGTGCGCCCGCTTCCGCGCGCGGCACACTCGAGCGCTTGCGCTGCACTCTCTCCGCCGCGCCACCTCCGCCCTGCACGCGCCGCCGCCGGTGAATTGTGACCCAATGGACGCCCGCACCGGCACCCCCCTCACCCCTTCCTATAGCCGCGACCTCTCCCACCGCCACCGCCGCCGTCGCCGCCGCTGCAAACCCTAGCGCGGGGAGCTTTGGCTTCGCCTCCTCTAGCGAATTGTTTGTGTGATTTAAATTATATGCCATGTCTTTGTTTTGTGATGTTTGAAATTCATTTTGTGTCCAAAATGCAGCATATGGCATGCGCCGTCTGCTCGCACGCGCTGCTGGAGCTACTCGCATGCGCTGCATTTTACCGCGGCTGCTGGAGCCAGCGCTGCCCGCCTCGCCAAACCAAGCGATGGGCACGCTGCATACTGGTTTTTAGCGCGCCGCGCATTGGGCGGCTATTGGAGATGCTCTTACAGAATATATAAATGACCAAGAACATCATGTCTGCATCATATGAGGGTATTACCGGTGAGGGTATTTCTTGCTTGTGAGCTTAGGCTTGATTCTGAAGTTAAGTATTAAGATGTTAGGGTAAATTTTTATCAAAGCTTGCTTTGTCTATAGTCATACCTAATTGAGTTTCTTCATTTCGGCATTTCGTATACCTATATTGTTACTTCCCCTAGAACCTGTCTATGTTCCCCTAGACACAAGTGGAATTATTTGCCAAGCTACAACCCATAGCAGAACTCTTGCTGGGCATGAACTCAAACATACCTATTGCTACTCCTTGGTTCAAGTATGATGATCCGCAAGGTTGCTACTTTTTAATTCTCATCGATAAGGTCCGTATCTTTCCTCCCCTCTTGGATTGTTGCATCCTTATTGTGTCTCATCATTAAGCTGGCGCATATAAGTATTAATTTGTTGATTTCTGCTAAAGTACCGCTGAAAATTCAAATTCTA
The DNA here is from genome assembly GCF_018294505.1 of Triticum aestivum. NCBI lineage: Eukaryota > Viridiplantae > Streptophyta > Magnoliopsida > Poales > Poaceae > Triticum > Triticum aestivum. The sequence goes on from NC_057795.1 coordinate 358,594,142, forward strand.
TATACTTTACTTTTGGCTATACATAAGAATACAGTACACACATTTGATTACTGATTTATTGTGAAGACACTATTGTGCATGTTTTTATGAATGCAGATTAATTAAATTCTATTGCTTTATGGTGACAAGAGTATGTTGATTATAATGATATAATCTTAAGAGATTTTCAAGTGTAACCTTGTAGCAAATTATCTTCTAATCCAAAGTCCACATCATTATTTATATTTAACACAAATGTGTTCTATTATACTCCCAGTCTCGGTACATGAAGGCATCATATTACCCCTGCCCCTTCTATGTATTTTTTATTTCTTTTGTATGACTGTACTTAATGGTGCTTGCAGGTCCATGGGCATTGTTAGAATGGTCACTTTATGGCAGTATCTCATTTTTAGATCTCATGTTCCTCAAGGTAATGGACAGGAATATGTTTTTGGTAGTATGGCAGAATTGGCAGTCCTTAGTCCAAATTTTGGATAATGTTAAACACATGTTGTGCCGAATTGGCAGCCCTTCATCCGAATTTTCTTGATAATGATACACCATTTGGCAATAGATTCTCTACAAAACTTAAAATCGACTATAATGATACACCATACTGATGCTCTAAATCATCCTCACGAAAAAACATCTTAAGTTATTGCTAAAACCTAATTTTATCATCAAAGCGTAACATGGTTTTCATTGGAACTTTCTGTTACCAAATTTAAATGTGTGTGTACATTGCATTGTACAGAACAAGCAAGCATTCTTTTTATTATCATTATAAAGAGTGTTAAATTTGTTACCATATGTGCTTGCCCATAATTAAACTAACTAAACCATGGGTTTTCTTTTCAGTCCGGACATGGATTTAGCGGGTCTCTGCGTCATTGGGCGCAACGGGTTCACTACTTTGCTAAATATTCCACTTTAACTTTAGTGATTGGTTAGTTATTCTACTTCTTTTGGCTAAATGTTCAGGAACAATCGCACATCTGAAATAACTAATCGACATTGATTTTTGCTAAATATTCCACTTCTTTTGTCAGTTTGTAGTTGATTTCTAGCTATGATTTACATATTCTACTTCTTTGTCCAACCCATAGCGTGACTGGAGAGCGACGTAAGCGATGTCGACCGTGGCCTATGCCCAGGTGATCTCTCCCGTTGTTCTTCTCTTTGATCCTGCCCTCTACGTCTCCTGTTGGCGGCCCATATATGGCGTTTACAAGGATGTCGCCTTTGGCATGGCGTCCTTGCTGCCACAGTAAAATTTGTTCAAGTGAGAAAGCTTTGAATAGTAGAGCCCTCCTTTATTTTTTCCATGGGCAGAGTGGGTGGAGGTACAGAGCCTCAAGATGTCACAAAGAATCTTATCTTTATTTCATAGTGAACTTAGAAGGGTTTTCTATCTTAATATGATAATGCAGGCTTCCTTACCTTGACCAGAATTTAGCGTTTTGTTGCTCCTTACCATGCAATGTGGCTTCAGCACCATTTTTAAAATATAAGCCATCATTTGTGCCGGTCCTTATCAAAGGGGATTTTGATGTTCTCGCTGAAACAGAGGACTTGAATTGATGAATTCTAGGATTAGTAAACATTAGCACAATCCTGATTATCCAGTTGAGAAATCTTATATTTTAATTGTGATAGGTAATGTAGACTACAAGAGTTGTCTTCTAAGTTTTGCAAATTCTTCTGTTAGTAGCTAATGCTGTTTAGAAATTTTGATTTCCCTTTTTGTTGTAGCTCTTCATTTTCGTCACTAGTTTACATTTATTTTGTATCTTTCTCATTCTGTTCATAACATTTTTTCATGTTTCTTCCTTTTTATAGAGGTATTTTGATGTTGTGTCGAGAATTTTGGCTAATTGACGGCTCAAATGATTACAAGCATATGATCTTGTCAGCTTGAGTGATTCCGGGCATATCAACTATAGGCAAACGTGACATAGAAGATTCTTGCTTTCCTTTTTTTGTTTTGGTTAAATTGCAGTCAAGCTACTTACATACGACTCTTATCAGGGCATCTCAGAATTCTCAAACGGAGCTGCTTCTGTTTTAGCCTGATTTACGTTTCTACTGTAGGTGTAGCTCTATGACGGTACAAACTTTTTGCAATGTTGAAGAGAAGAACAACGTGTTACCTGTTTATGCTTTTAATATGGCTTGATAGACAGGCCCTGTTGTGGGACAGGAACCTAATATTGTTGTTTTTAATGTTGGAACAAATGATCATTTGATCTATGTGCAATTGCATTGGCTATTTCTCAACCGGTGGAGATCGAATTTATAATTATATTGACATGCCCCCTATGCTTCCTGTTATTGGAGTTGCCTAATTATTGTTATCTACTCCCTGCGATCCAAAATAAGTGTAGTGGTTTGAACTACAACCACGACACTTACTTTAGATCGAAGGGAGTACCATTTCTTTCTTGTGCAGTAGTATACTCCTTATTATTCTATAAGGCACTATGCAGGACTTTAGAAGATTATTAACATTTCCAAATTCTACTTGAGTTGTATGGTCTATACATCTTATATAAATATTTTTTTTTGCAAACTCAGATTTCTCAGTGTGATGACCAGATTTTCAACTGAAAAAACGCTTCCTTAACAGGTCTATACATGTTATACAAATATGATTGTTTTTTTAAACTTAGATTTTTCAGCGTGATAAACATATTTTCAATATAATATGATTTAGCACACATGCTTTCTATTACCAATTATACAAATGGTTGTTTTTTCAAACTCAAAATTTTCAGCGGGATAAACATAATTTCAATATAGCATGATTAACACATAGGCTTTCTACTACCAACATCGAATATGTCCTTACAAAATGAAACTATTTTCATCGACAACATGGCTTTAGGGGGTCTCTGCGCCATTTGGCGCAACGGGTCAACTAATAGAACCTATGATATTTTCAGTATAACACGATTTAACACATAGGCTTTCTACTACCAATATCGAATATGTCCTTGCAAAATAAAACTATTTTCATCGACAACATGGCTTTAGGGGGTCTCTGTGCCATTTGGCGCAACGGGTCAACTAGTAAAAGTAAAAGATAGGATCTTTGCAGAGGGGAGAGGAGGTTGCCATGCGCTTTTTGTTTGTATGCTCAATCCCTTAGTGCAAGAGAACGTCACATTATATTGCCCCTTATGATGGAAACTTTATTATGCAGTATGTCACTTTTATTCTTCTTCATCACACGTTCGTACAACATTCAATTTTCTCTTACACTAAATGATATAAAACTTTTAGAAGCAATTTTTATTGACTTATTGCACCAATGACAACTTACTTGAAGGATCTTACTCAATCCATAGGTAGGTATGATGGACTCTGAAAACAAGATTTGGGTTTAATGGTTTTTGGATGCACAAGTATTATCTCTACTTGGTGCAGAATTTTTGGCTAGCAAAGATAGGGGGCAAACACCACATGTTGAAGGATCTATGACAATATAGCTTCTATGTGAATATGAACAAACATAAATCATTACGTTGTCTTCCTTGTCCAACGTCAACAGTTTTGACATATAATATTTTGATGGGGGCTCACAATCACAAAAGATTTCCAAGATAGTGTATTTTCATGTGAATCTTCTCTTCCCTTATTCATTCTTTCATGAATTGCATCATTGACCAATGCTATGTTTGTCAATCTACAATAAAATTTTCTACTTATACTTTTCCTTGTGTGATACCATTACTTACCATAAGATTAGATGATCTTTTTCATTTATTTCCTTTCTTTTTATTGAAACATGAAAGTAAAGAAAGCAAAACTCAAACTAAGATTTATTATAAATCTCACACACGATTACAAGGATAGATCACTAAGCAAACTCTTGAAAAGAAAAGATCGAACTAAACTTTTATTCATCTAAACAAAAGATAACTATGGATCGAACTAAGAAAAGTAAAAGCAAAAGATAATGGAGGTGATACGATACCGGGGCACCTCCCCCAAGCTTGGCAAAAGCCAAGGGGAGTGCCCATACCCGATAATTAATTTTCTTTGGTTGATGAATAAGGAGGTGGTGGTGAAGTGGTAGCGATCTTGTCCTTGGGTTTTCAGGGCAGATGCTCACCATCATAAGAGGAGGAGTGAATCTCTCGGGTCCTACAACTGGCAGCCAAACTCATACCTTTAAACCTTGCCTCATATTCAAAGACTTGGTTTTGAAGGTCGTAGATCTGGCTTTGGAGAAAGCTGATTTGCTCATTGAAGGAGAAGACGATGTCCTTCATGGACTTGCCATCCACCTTGAGATCACGGGTGTAGTCCGCGATCATGAGGTGATTGCTGTTGAGTCCACGTTCCACCATCCCCTTGCACCGGAAGACTTCCTGCTCCATAGCTTCAAGCCTAGCCTCCAGGGATCCAGTCCCCTTGGGGCCTTGCACATCACGGATGTGGAGCACCCCCTCACGCTTCTGGATGGCTTCAGGGTGTTGCATCACCTCCTGCAAATATGGGTTGATGACATTCTCGAAGAATTTGTCCTTGGAGGAGCTTGAAGGGGCCATGGTGGATTAGATCTATTAGAAAATAACAAGGAAAGAAAATAGAGGGTTTTTCCGCGATACAGAGGTCAATGGGTTTGGGGTGTATATAAAGATTTTTTATCTTGGGAAACAAGCAAATGAAGAAAAACGGAGACTGGAAGGTACCCGAGGTGAGCAGAACCCACCCGGGCGCGCTTGGCTTGCCAGGCGCGCCCTGGTGTCTTGTGCCCACCAAGGGTGCCTTCCTGGTTGTTTCTTATTTTTCTAATTTTTGTTATATTCCAAAATAGACAGAAAATATTTTTGCACATTTTTCGGAGTATGTTTACTGGCCGTATCACGTACCTCCTCTTTTTCATGATTCTGGAGTGTTTCCGAAGGTTTCTTTTATGTGTTCCTCTGGTGTCATAGTTTGGATAATATTGCTTCCAACATTAATGGGTGTACCTGAGGTAAAATGTTTTAATCGTTGCCCATTAACAACCTTTGAGTTAGTACCTTCGGTATTATTTATTTTGATAGCTCTAGATCGATAAATTTCCTCGATAACATAGGGTCCTTCCCATTTGGAGAGGAGTTTTCCTGTAAAGAATCTAAAATGAGAGTTGTACAAAAGAACATATTCTCCAACTTTGAACTCACGCTTTTGGATTCTTTTATCATGCCATCTTTTAACCTTTTCTTTAAATAGCTTGGCATTTTCATAAGCTTGGGTTCTCCATTCATCTAATGAGCTAATATCAAATAACCTCTTCTCACCAGCAAGTTTGAAATCATAGTTGAGTTCTTTGATTGCCCAATATGCTTTATGTTCTAACTCAAGAGGCAAATGACAAGCTTTTCCATAAACCATTTTATAAGGAGACATAACCATAGGATTTTTATATGTTGTTTTATAAGCCTGAAGTGCATCATCTAATTTCTTAGACCAATTCTTCTGGGACCTATTGACAGTCTTTTGGAAATCTAATTTTATTTCTCTATTGCTAAGTTCAACTTGACCACTAGACCGTGGATGATAGGGTGATGCAATTCTATGGTTAACATCATACTTGGCAAGCATTTTACGGAAAGCACCATGAATAAAGTGTGAACCACCATTAGTCATTAAATATCTAGGGACTCCAAACCTTGGGAAAATAACTTCCTTAAGCATTTTAATAGAGGTGTTGTGATCAGCACTAATGGCTGGAATAGCTTCTACCCACCTAGTAACATAATCAACATCAACTAAAATATGAGTATACCCATTAGAGGAAGGAAAAGGTCCCATGTAATCAAATCCCCAAACATCAAATGGTTCAACAGCAGAGAATAATTCATAGGCATCTCTTGACACTTACCGATATTACCTATTCTTTGACATTCATCACAAGATAAGACGAACTTACGAGCATCCTTGAAGAGAGTAGACCAATAAAAACTAGATTGCAATACATTATGAGTAGTTCTGTCTCCTGCAGATGTCCTTCATAAGATTCAGAGTGACATTTGAAAGAACATGCGGTGCCCCCATGTTTGGTTTTGGCAATTGATCACAATCTCTATGGACTAATGGTTGCCTTGAGTTATATTTGAAGGGTTTGTCCATAGGCTTTTCTTGGAGTCCATTTGTTGGTTTCAAGGAGAGTTTGTGATGACCAAGTTGCTATTAAGGAATTATCCAAAGATTGGTCTTATGAGTGTTGAGCTTATTGCAAGCATGTCTTGAAGAAGAAGATTGTGTGATCATTCATGTTTACCTTCAAGACATCATCCAAATGAAGAGAGTTGGAAAGATTCAAGGTTGATCAAGACTAAGTCAAAGAATGAATCAAGTTGATCAACACACAAAGCATAGAAGATGTACCGAGAGGGATCAAGCGATCCCATGGTATGGTAAGCATGGTCAATTACGCTTTGTGTACTAACCCATGGTCTTCGTGTGAGTTCTTTGTGGGGTTAGGTTGCGGTGTGCAAGCTCAAGTAGAATCATCACGAAGAGATCATATGCTTGAAGCTTGCCGTCCATTGTGGCGACAATGGACTTGTGAAGATGTGCAGAAGAGTGGCTCACCCATAGTGGAGTATGGGGGAGCAATCAACTAGTCTTCTTTGAGCCAATGCAATCAAGAAAGGTTGTCCAACTTGAGGGAGTCAAGATTGTCATCATCTAGCTCAAGTGGACCATGTGCAAGGCAAAGGTTTGCCCTTGATAGGTTTTCTATTTTACCGGTCTCACGGTAGTTGTGGGAGACCGGGTTATAGGATTGATTGCTGTACTATCAATGGGGGCTCTCAATGAGCTGCTTGATCGTATCGTTCGTAGAGAGCTCAAACCATTGCATCCTTGCATCATCTTTTTGGTTCTTGTTTGGTTCTTCTCCTTGTGAGATTTGGAGCTTATGGTCATTTTTATGACAAGCTCGAGTTCATCAAAAACGGAGTTCAGATGCATCTTCTATGATGTTTTCGATGTTGGAGGGTATGCCGGTTCTTATCAGTTGGAGGTTTCACTCCTTTGTTTTGATGCTACTCGTCTTGCTCTATCCAACAAGCTTGAGTTTGCTCAATTCGGAGCTCATTTGCAGAAGTTATGGCAGTTCTGGTTTCCTTGGAGTATTCTTTGTTTTAGCGGTAGTGGCTTAAGGCTGGCGCCAGCGGTAGTACCGCGGTCCACAGCGGTAGTACCGCCGAAGCTCCCCAGCGGTAGTACCGCTCTCAGAGCGGTAGTACCGCTCCAAGCGGTAGTACCGCTCTCCGAACGGTAGTACCGCTTGGGGTTTTTCGGCCGTAGTACCACTGTGCGTCTGGGCTACTTCCGCCTCGATTCTCGAACGAAGTTTTTCGTGTCGGGTTTTGCGGCACTAAGGGCGGTAGTAGGAGCGGTAGTACCGCTCTTCCCTGGCGGTAGTACCGCCCTGGGGTCAGGGCCCTGGCAGCGCGGCAGTACCGCTGGGTTGAGCGGTAGTACCGCCCGGAGCGGTAGTACCGCCCTTCCCTAGCGGTAGTACCGCTCTGTGCGGGGCTGGTGAGTGGGATAACGATTGGATTTTCCCCCACCTATAAAAGGGGGTCTTCTTCCCCAATGAACCTTATCCTTTGAGCTCATGTTCTTCCCCCATTGTTGACCTTCTTCGAGCTTGCTAACTCTCAATCCCTCCATGGATTCTTGCTAGTTCTTGAGGGAAAAAAGAGAGGAGATCTAGATCCACGTTTCCACCAATCACTTTCTCCTCTAAGTGAGGGGAACCCCTTGGATCTAGATCTTGGAGTTCTTCATGTTCTTCTTTCGTTCTTCCTCTCATTTTCCTCCCTAGCATTAGTTGCTTTGGTGGGATTTGGGAGAGAAGGACTTGGGCACTCCGTGTGCCCTTGCCATTGCATTTGGTGCATCGGTTTGAGTTCTCCACGGTGATACGTGGAAGTGAAGTTTGAGAAGCTTATTACTCTTGGGTGTTTGGGCACCCTAGAGATTGTTCCTCTTGGGTGCCTTGGTGCCCTAGACGGTTGGTGGTGTTCGGAGCTCAATCATTGTGGTGTAAAGCTCCGGGCAAGCGTCGGGGTCTCCAATTAGGCTGTGGAGATCGCCCCGAGCAATTTGACGGGTACCGGTGACCGCCCCCAAGGGTTGCTAAAGTGTACGGGTTCGGTGACCGCCCCCAAGGGTCGCCATTTGTACGGGTTCGGTGACCGCCCTCAAGGGTCCCTTAGTGGAATCACGGCATCTTGCATTGTGCGAGGGCGTGAGGAGATTACGGTGGCCCTAGTGGCTTCTTGGGGAGCATTGTGCCTCCACACCGCTCCAAACAGAGATTAGCATCCGCAAGGGTGTGAACTTCGGGATACATCATCGTCTCCGCGTGCCTCGGTTATCTCTTACCCGAGCCCCTTTACTTATGCACTTTACTTTGTGATAGCCATATTGTTCTTTGTCATATATCTTGCTATCACATAGTTGCTTATCTTGCTTAGCATAAGTTGTTGGTGCATATAGGTGAGCCTAGTTGTTGTAGGTTTTGTGCTTGACAAATTAACCGCTAGGTTTATTCCGCATTTGTTCAAGCCTAAACCGTAATTATTTTAAAGCGCCTATTCACCCCCCTCTAGGCGACATCCTCGTTCTTTCAACATTTTTGTAGGATTTATTCCTATTCATGCTCAGGTACACAACGTCTAATAATACCATCACTCCTTCTTTATAAAGATGTGGGTCATCCCAAAAGTAATGTCTTAAATCATAGAAGAATTTTTTATTTTGTTGGTAAGTGAAGCTAGGTGGTATGTATTTAGCAACAATATAATTAGCATAGTCAACATACCAAGGAGTATTATGAGAAACATTTATTGCAGCTAACTATTCATTAGGAAAGCTATCATTAATAGGTTGTGGGTCATCATGAATATTTTCAAGCCTAGACAGGTTATCAGCTATGGGATTCTCCGCTCCTTTTTTATCAGTGATATGCAAATCAAATTCTTGTAGTAGAAGAACCCATGTAATGAGTCTAGGTTTAGCATCTTTCTTTTCCATAAGATATTTTATAGCAACATGATTGGTGTGAATAGTCACTTTGGAACCAACAATGTAAGATCTAAATTTATCACAAGCAAACACCACTGCTAAGAATTCTTTTTCACTAGTAGCATAATTCTGTTGAGCACTATCTAAAGTTTTACTAACATAGTGGATAGCATTTAGTTTTTTATCAACTCTTTGTACTAGAACAACACCAACAACATAATCACTAGCATCACACATAATTTCAAAAGGCAAGTTCCAATTAGGTGGTTGAACAATAGGTGCAGAAATTAAGGCTTTCTTGAGTGTTTCGAAGCCTTCTAAACAATCATCATAAAAAATAAATGGAGTATCCCTTTGCAAAATATTTGTAAGAGGCCTAGAATTTTTAGAAAAGTCTTTCATAGATCTCCTATAGAAACCAGCGTGACCAAGGAAACTATGAATATCTTTGATATCTTTAGGACATGTCATTTTCTCAATTGCATCAACTTTGGCTTTGTCCATCTCAATACCTCTTTCAAAAAAAATGGCCCAAAACAATACCTTCGTTAACCATAAAGTGGCACTTCTCCCAATTCAAGACAAGATTTGTTTGCTCACATCTCTGCAAAACTCAATCAAGATTGCTTAAACAATCATCAAAAGACTTCCCATAAACAAAAAAGTCATCCATGAAAACCTCAACAATATTTTCACAAAAAACAAAGAATATAGCAGTCATACATATTTGAAAGGTAGCAGGTGCATTGCATAAACCAAAAGGAATATGTCTATAAGCATAAGTTTCAAAAGGACAAGCAAAAGTGATCTTTTCTTGATCATGTTGGGAAATGGGTATTTGTGAAAAACCAGAATATCCATGAAGGAAGCAAAAATGTGTGTGATTAGGTAATCTTGCTAGAATTTGATCAATAAAAGGCAGAGGGTAATTATCTTTTCTAATTGCTTTGTTTAATTTTCTAAAATCAATTACCATTCTATAGCCCGTGACATTCTTTGTGGAATAAGTTCATTCTTATCATTAGGAACAACAGTAATACCTCCCTTCTTAGGGACACAATGAATATGACTTACCCATCTACTATCAGCTATAGGATAGATTATACCTGCTTCCAGAAGTTTCAATATTTCTGTTCTTACCACTTATTTCATCTTAAGATTTAATCGACGTTGGTGATCAGCAACATGTTTAGCATCAGGTTCCATATGAATCTTATGCTGACATAGAGTGAGACTAATGCCCTTAAGATCATTAAGAATATATCCAATAGCAGCTCGGTGCTTCCTTAGAACTTTTAATAATCTTTCTTCTTCATGTTCTGAAAGGTTAGCACTAATAATAACATGATATATCTTGTTCTCATCAATATAAGCATATTTTAAAGTGTCTGGCAATTGTTTTAATTCAAACACGGGATCATCTTTAGGTGGAGGAGGACCTCCTAGAGTTTCAATAGGCGAATTGTGTTTAAGCAGTTGTTGTTATTCAAACAAGATTCTATCTATTTCATTTCTTTCATGCATATGCAAATCATCACGATCTAGAAAATATTGTTCTAAAGGATCAGTAGGAGGTACAACAATAGAAGCAAGACCAACAATTTCATCCTTACTAGGCAAATCTTTCTTATGAGGTTTTCTACTAAACTTAGAAAAATTAAACTCATGAGATTCATCACTAAAACTAACACCGACAGTTTGTTTCTCATAATCTATTTTAGCATTAACGGTGTTCAAGAAAGGTCTACCAAAGATAATTGGATAAATGTCATCTAGTGGGGAACCAAGAACAAGAAAATTAGTAGGGTATTTTATTTTTCCACACAAGACTTCAACATCTCTAACAATCCCAATTGGTGATATAGTATCTCTATTGGCAAGCTTAATAGTAAGATCTATGCATGTCTTCTATTTCAGCGGGTGCTATATCATTCATAATTTCTTAATATAAGGTAAAAGGAATAGCACTCACGCTAGTACCTATGTCACATAAACCATGATCACATCGATCTCCTATTTTAACTGAGACAACAGGCATGCCAACAACAGGTCTATGTTTATCTTTTTCATCATGTTTGGCAATCCCAGCAGCTTCATCACAAAAGTAAATAACATGCCCATCAATATTATCGACCAAGAGATCTTTAACGATAGAAACACTAGGTTCTACTTTGATTTTTTTAGCTGGTTTAGGTGTTCTAATATAACTTTTGTTGACCACAATTGAAACTTTAGCATGTTCCTTCATCCTAATAGGGAAAGGTGGTTTTCAATATAAGCAGTGGGAACAACTGGATCAACATTATAAATGATAGTTCCATCCTTAGCTTTTACCGGTCCTTTGATTTCTTCTTTAATTGGTGGGTGATATTTGAACCACTTCTCTTTAGGAAGATCAACATTAGTAGCAAAAGATTTCACAAAAGGAGGCTACTATCTTAGAGTCAAGTCCATATTTAGTCTTAAACTTTTGAAAAGCATCGGTATTCAGAAAAGATTTAACACAATCAAACTTCAGCTCAATACCTGACTGTTTACCTTCATCGAGTTCCCAATATTCAGAGCTGCATTTAATTCTTTCTAAAAGATCCCACCGAAATTCAATAGTCTTCTTCATAAAAGAACCAGTACAAGAAGTATCGAGCATGGATTGATCATTACGAGAAAGCCGAGCATAAAAATTCTGAATAATATATTCTCTTGAGAGCTCATGATTGGGGCATGAATACAACATTGACTTAAGCCTCCCACAAGCTAGAGCGATGCTTTTGTCGGTGTTCTGGGAACAGGGGTCCCCAGACCTGCCTGCCTGTGGCCTGCGGCGTGGCTCAAGTGGTGGCCCAGTACGACCCATCTTCATCAGCACAAGACTCAAGACACTCGCGAGGGGCCAAGCCTCGCGGGGCGGAGGACACAAGGCTACATCAAGAATGGCCTCACCAGGCAGCCTCACAAGGAGGCGGAGAGATCAAGGCGGGGTACCTCGCGAGGTGCTCATGACGCAAGCCATGACGATCAAGACTAGGCGGGCGCCAGCCTGCGCAGCGTCCTTGTTTCCTCTTTGGTGCAAAGGGGACAAGCACAGGCGTGGAGTAACGAGGCATCTGGCAAAGGTTGCCATTTCAGTGCAACGAGACCAAGACCAGCAGAGCGGCGGGATGGAGGTCATCGTGGAGCCCAAGACGGCGTCATCGCCAGTGCCTTTGGCAGGCGAAGACCAACTTTAGTTAGGATAACTTGTACTGGATGTTTCCCTTCAAAATGGCCATTGTTGGCGCCCTTCCCGCTCAATATTTGGGAAGAGGACCAGGGCCTCTATAAATAGGCCTAGCCACCACACAATAGGGGCATCTGAGAGAGTGCTCATTCGACTGAGGGGCGATCGAACTCACCCAAGCAGTTCATCGCACCAGCTCAAGAACACCTCTCGCGAGGCTGTTCATCCCTTGTACTGTTCACCATCAGCCCCTGAGGCAATCCACCACACCACACACTGGAGTAGGGTGTTACACCACAACGGTGGCCCGAACCAGTATAAATCTCGTGTCCTTTGTGTTGTTCATCCTTTAGCTTAGATTCTCACGAGGCGATCGGACGTAGGTCGGTAGGGGAAAGATCTTCATGCACACCCCAGAGTTCGAACAAGGGTCTGCTGGAACCCAACATCCGACATTTGGCGCGCTAGGTAGGGGGTGCGCCGGAATCTTTCTTCCGCCGTTTCGCGTCGATCTTCCGTCGTGTCCATGGCAGACGCTCGCCGGGCTCGCGCCGAGCGTCGGGCTGCTCTCGCCGCCCGCGTCACCCAGATGGCTCCCGTCGGTGGGTGTCCCCATCGTTCCCCATCGCCTGCCGCCAACGCCGCCGCCGGCTCGGTGGGGAACGAGCAGCAGGCCTCGTTGTTGCATCCTTCGGTGCAGTGGGAAGGCCGCACCGCCACTCCATCGCTGACTCTAGCTGGTTCGTCGTCCCACGCCCGTCGCGCCCCCACGGATGTGCACGCTGTGTTGCTCCTAGCGCGTGAGCTCCTGCACTACCGTCCCGTCGACGACCTCTATGAGGAGTGGCTCGCTCGCATCACCGAGCTCATCAGCGCCGCAGGGGGCTCCCCTGCACCATCAATCTCGCTGCCTCGCCCTCCATCCTGCGTGGGAGGCGCAGATCAGGAGGTGCCTCTGCCACTGCCTCCTCAAGACAGTGCCCTGGTTCCAAGGCGCGCGGCCCTAGGAAGAGACCCACCGCGTCCAGCGCCAACGCGACAAGAAAGGAGCTGCCAAGAAATCCCTCGTCCCCAAGAAGGTGCACGCGTGCTCCCGACACCAGTGCGCCACGACCGCGTTCCCGTGCCAGCTCGTCAAGACCCTGCGTTGCTCCAGGCATCGGCGCGCGGGAATCTCCATGAGCAAGCACCACATCAGCAGAGAGCTCCGGTAGCCACCGCAGGCTGCCATGCCTTCACCATCGAGCTACGTGGTGTCGCGTGGCCAGGCAAGTTCAAACCTAACTTGCCTCCTCGCTACGACGGCACCGCTGACCCCGCGGAGTTCCTACAGCTCTACTAGTTGGGCATCGAAGCCGCCAACAGGGACAAAAAGGTCACGGCGAACTGATTTCCCATGGCACTCAAGGAGGGCGCCCGCACCTGGCTCCTGAACCTGCCTCCTGGCACGATCTCCTCCTGGGACGATATGCGCACTCGCTTCATCACCAACTTCTAGGGCACTCGCGACCGTCCGCCGGCTGTGGGTGACCTGCGCCGCATCAAGCAGCAACTCGGAGAGACCCTGCAGAAGTACATCCAACGCTTCAACAACGCTCGCCTCAAGATTCCTAGGGTGACTGAGGAGGCCATCATCTCGGCGTTCTCTGATGGCGTTCGCAACGTCAAGATGAAGGAGGAGCTGGCGATCCACGAAGATCTGTGTATGTCTCTGGAGCTGTTCAACCTAGCGACCAAGTGCGCAAGAGCTGAGGAGGGACGCCTCTCCCTTCTCGAGCTCCCAGCCGCCGACCCCGAAGAGAAGAAAACCAAGGCCAAGGATGGTAAGCGCAAGGGAGTAGCTGTGCTCGCAGCAGAGCCGGACACAAAGCGCGGCAGGGACCAGCCAGAGTCATCCAAGGGCAGCCGGTACTGTGTGTACCACGATCTCCACACCCACAACACCAACGGATGCCAAGAACTCAGGGTTGTGCGAGAAGGCCGTGTCGGTTGACGCCCCGAGCGCATCGATCGGGGCTACGACCAAGGCGGAGCAAGAGGTGGAGGATGATGGGACGACCGTGGCCCTCGCCAAGGGTGGTGTGACCGGCCTCGCGAGGACCGCTGGCAGGACCAGCCTCGCGAGGGAGCTTGGAGGGATCAGCCTCGTGAGGATCGCCCGCAAGGCAACGCAGGACTTCCCCCTCTGCCACCGCCACCAAGAAGGATTGAAGACCATCATCAGGACGAGGGGGCTGGGGGCTTCCAGGAGCCTCGTGCAATCACTTGCATCTTGGGCGGTGCTCAGGCCCCAGCCTCTCAGCGCATCTTCATGCAGTTTGCTCGCGAGGTGAATGCAGTCCTTCCCAAGCTTGAGGCCATGCGCCCTCTCAGGTGGTCCGCATGCGCCATCACGTTCAGCTCAGCGGATCAGCTCAAGTGCGTGGCAACGGCCGGTGTCCTCCCGATGCTCTGCTCCCCAGTCATCAGCAATGTGCAAGTTACAAGGACCCTCATCAACGACGGGGCAGGGCTCAACGTCCTGTCCGTCAAGACGTTCAACAATCTTCAAGTACCATACGATCAGCTTCAGCCAACCAAGCCCTTCTCAGGAGTCACTAATGGCTCCACTGTCCCGATAGGGTAGATCCGCCTCCCTGTCACCTTTAGACAGCGCAACAACTACCGCACCGAGCTCATTGACTTTGACGTCGCCCACATTCGCTTGCCATACAATGCCATCCTCGGGTACCCAGCCCTGGCTAAGTTCATGGCAGTGACCCACCATGGCTACAACATTCTCAAGATGCCAGGAAGTGGCGGGGTCATCACGGTCCCCTGTGAAGAGAAGGATGCGGTGTGCTCCCTTGAGCGCGCCTTCCAAGCCGCGTCAATCGAGGACCCAGACAGCAAGAATGGAAGCCTTCCTGAAGCGGCTCCCAAGAAGAAGAAGACATCACCTGGTTCAAGGCCTTAGGAGGCAGGCTCCTTCGGAGGCGCCACATCTGGACATGCGCCCATCCAAGGGGCGCCACACTCCGTCGCATAGGAAGGCGCGCCTGGTGCCCTCCTCGGGTGAGGCTCGGGGGCTCTCTCCTGGGGAGCCACTGACTTTGCCAAGGTCACGAGGGAGGCGCTTGGGCACCACTTGGAGGCGTGCTTCGCGACATGTTTCCCTCAGGAAGGCGTGAGGCAAGGAGGACCCAACCCTCAGGAGTTCATCACCAAGGTCGCTCAGGAGTTGCATGAATCTAGAGTCATGCGTGGCAACCGCCACCTGCCTAGCATAGCTCCCCATCCAGGCGAGGATAGCGGGCTGCACGTCTGCATCGACTACCCAGGGCTCAATCGAGGCGCGTCTCAGGAGTGCTTCTGGCCTTCATGCATGGGGCGCTGCGCGGGTCCACCGCACAGCTACGTTCGCATGCCCTTCGTCCTGCCGAACACGGCTGCAGCCCACTAGCGCCTGATGAGAAGCATTCTAGAAGCTCAGGTGGCCAAGCATTGCGCCCTCCTGGAGTAAGTGGAGACGGACCCCGCCGAGCCGCCCAGACCTCCAGAGCCTCCCGAGGGTCAGAGCCCCGAGGGCTCGTGAGGATTGGCTTCTTCACCTCGCACCGTCAGCTGCTCCAACACCCGCTCTACAACGATACCATGTGACTTCTTTCAAGTTTTGCTTTAGCTGGGAGCGCCCCCAGGGCTGCATCATTCCCAAGTCGCGTGGGTCTATCCCTGCGGCATGTATCTATTTTGCTTTCGTCTTCAGCTTACCTTGTTGGGGGCGCCCCTCGGGCTGCATCATCCCCAAGTCACTTGGGCCTGACCCAGTGGCGTTCGCCTTTCTCTGCATCTATCTAAGTTGATTTGCTTCTTCATGCTTAACTTGCTCGAGATAATCGCCTGCTCGATTGACACCGACCTTTGGAGCCGCTCACTCTGGCACGACGCTTGCGCATGGGTCCGTCCCTGCAACGTTGATACGTCTCCAACGTATCTATAATTTTTGATTGTTCCATGCTATTATATTACCTGTTTTGGATGCTTATGGGCTTTATTCTACATATTTATATCATTTTTGGGACTAACCTACTAACCGGAGGCCCAGCCCATATTGCTATTTTTTTGCCTATTTCAGTATTTCGAAGAAAAGGAATATCAAACGGAGTCCAAATGGAATGAAACCTTTGGGAGCGTTATTTTTGGAACAAATCTGATTCGGAGAGCCTGGAGTGCAAGTCAAGAAAGCTCCGAGGGCCCCATGAGATAGGAGGGCGCGCCCCCTGTCTCGTGGGCCCCTCGGAGCTTTCTTGACTTGCACTCCAGGGTCTCCATATCAGATTTGTTCCAAAAATAACGCTCGCCCCCCCTGTAGGGCGCGCCCCCTGTCTCGTGGGCCCCTCGGACGTCCACCTATGTACTTCTTCCTCCTATATATACCTACTGACCCCGAAAACATCCAGGGGCACCACGAAACACAATTTCCACCACTGTAACCTTCTGTATCCGCGAGATCCCATCTTGGAGCCTTCACCGGCACTCTGCCGGAGGGGAAATCAACCACAGAGGGCCTCTACATCAACATCCTTGCCCCTCCTATGAGTTGTGAGTAGTTTACCACAGACCTACAGGTCCATAGTTATTAGCTAGATGACTTCTTCTCTCTTTTTGGATCTCAATACAATGATCTCCCCCTCTCTTGTGGATATCTCTTCGATGTAATCTCTTTTTGTGGTGTGTTTGTCAAGATTTGATGAATTGTGAGTTTATGTTCAGATTTATCTATGGTTATTAATTGAATCTTCTCTGAATTCTTTTTTGTATGATTGAGTTATCTTTGCAAGTCTCTTCGAATTATCGGTTTGGATTGGCCTACTAGATTGATCTTTCTTGCCATGGGAGAAGTGCTTAGCTTTGGGTTCAATCTTGCGGTGTTCTTACCCAGTGACAGAAAGGGTTGCAAGACACGTATTGTATTGTTGCCATCGAGGATAACAAGATGGGGTTTATATCATATTGCATGAGTTTATCCCTCTACATCATATCATCTTGCTTAATGCGTTACTCCGTTCTTATGAACTTAATACTCTAGATGCATGCTGGATAGTGGTCGATGTGTGGAGTAATAGTAGTAGATGCAGGCAGGAGTCGGTCTACTTGTTTTGGATGTGATGCCTATATACATGATCATGCCTAGATAACATCATAATTATTCGCTTTTCTATCAATTGCTTGACAGTAATTTGTTCACCCACCATAATACTTATGCTCTGGAGAGAAGCCTCTAGTGAAACCTATGGCCCCCGGGTCTATCTCTTATCATATTTGCTTTCAATCTACTTTTATTTGCATCTTTACTTTTCTTGCATCTATATCATAAAATACCAAAAATATATTTATCTTATCATACTATCTCTATTAGATCTCACTTTCGCAAGTGGCCGTGAAGGGATTGACAACCCTTTTATTGCGTTGGTTGCGAGTTCTCAGTTTGTTTGTGTAGGTGCGTGGGACTTTTGAGGAGCCTCCTACTGGATTGATACCTTGGTTCTCAAAAACTGAGGGAAATACTTATGCTACACTTGCTGCATCACCCTCTCCTCTTCGGGGAAAACCAACGCTAGCTCAAGACGTAGCAAGAAGGATTTCTGGCGCCGTTGCCGGGGAGGTCTTCGCTCAAGTCAAGACACACCAAGTACCCATCACAAACCCATCTCCCTCGCATTTACATTATTTGCCATTTGCCTCTCGTTTTCCTCTCCCCCACTTCACCCCTGCCGTTTTATTCGCCCTCTCTTTCCCAATCTCCTCCTCTCTTTTCTCCCGCCTTGCTTTTGTTTGCTGCTATGTCTGAAACAGGGGAGATTATCGTCGATATGGACAATAATGATAACATGGAAAATCCCGAGGTTCCGGCCGATGAACCCCCTATCTTGCATACTAAAAAGTTTCGAATCAGTAGTGGTAACATTATTGGCAAAGGTGTTATTCAAGATTTCTTTACTTGTGCCGGTGCTTTACCTTCCTTGGGTTGTTCTACTCTTCATAGAACTAGTAGTCTTGCGGATGCTATCGCTATGCTTGTAGTTGAACTTGAAAGACAATTTATGCATATGCATCCGTGCATACAAAGAAGTTTCCTAGAATTCTCTAATATTGAGCATTCTTCTGTTAAGCGCGCTGTTACTATCTTTTTGTCTCATGAGTTTAGATTTATCATAAGAGAGGCCAAAGAAATCTTTGCGCACTATAGGGTGGACGCCGCTCATCCTCCCATAGAAGCGATCCTCTATGATCAAGAGGAATTTAGACGTTTTCAATCTTCCGACTATGTCGCTTCTAATGAAAACCTTAGAAAAAAGGTTCCTATCAAAGTCTTGATTGATTGCATTAACGAACTTAATAATGATTTTGCTCTTCGAAACGATGAGCTAGGATACTCTCTTGAGTATAGGCTCACAAAATTTTTCCAAAACAATGCTTTTAGTGATGAAATAGTTGTGCACTATGAAGGGCCTAAGGATGAACCTATTCCTCCTTTGATTGATCTTGGGGACCTTTGTCCCACCAAATTTAGCCCATTTGATTACTTTTGCTTGCCTCAATGAAAGCTTGCTGCCGAACATAGAGAATATGAGATGAGTTTTCAAGATCTATCTTACTATTATGGCACTCGTTAGATCTATCCTTGCTTTTATGCCTAGCTAGGGGCGTTAAACGATAGCGCTAGTTGGGAGGCAACCCAATTTTCTTTATGTTCTTTGTTTTTGTTCCTGTTTAGTGTTAAATTTTGTTTCTACTTTCTGTTTAGATGTGTTTTTATCTTTTGTTTAGTGTTTGTGCCAAGTAGAACCTATAGGATAACCTACGATGATAGTTGATTTGATTCTGCTGAAAAACAGAAACTTTATGCTCACGAGAAAAAATTCAATAAATCACAGAAACGTGATTTTGCATTGATTCTTTTTGCTGCTGATCAATAAACAAATTGTCCAGTACGTCCTATTTTGGTAGGATTTTTAGAGTTCCAGAAGTTCGCGTTAGTTACGGATTTCTACAGACTGTTCTGTTTTTAACAGATTCTGTTTTTCGAGTGTTGATTGCTTATTTCAATGCATCTATGGCTAATAAATTAGTTTATAAACATAAGGAAGTTGGAATACAATAGGTTTAACACCAAAATAAATAAATAATGAGTTCATTGCAGTACCTTATGTGGTGGTTTTGTTTTCTTTCACTAACGGAGCTCATAAGATTTCCTGTTGAGTTTTGTGTTGTGAAGTTTTCAAGTTTTGGGTAAAGCTTTTATGGACTATGGAATAAAGAGTGGAAAGAGCCTAAGCTTGGGGATTCTTATGGCACCCCAAGATATTCAAGAATAGCCAAAAGCCTAAGCTTGGGGATGCCCCGGGAAGGCATCCCCTCTTTCGTCTTTGTTCATTGGTAACTTTACTTGGAGCTATATTTTTATTCGCTACATGATATGTGTTTTGCTTGGAGCGTCGTGTATTATATTGGTATTTGCTTGTTAGTTTACCATAATCATCCTTGCTGTAACACACCATTTTGGAGAAGCCTATTTGATTAGAATTTTCTAGAATACTCTATGTGCTTCACTTATATCTTTTGAGCTTGATAGCTTTTGCTCTAGTGCTTCACTTATATCTTTTAGAGCATGGTGGTGGATTAATTTTATAGAAATTGCTAGTCTCTCATGCTTCACTTATATTATTTTGAGAGTCTCTTAGAACAGCATGGTATTTTCTATGGTTTTAATTTGGTCCTAGAATGATGAGCATCCAAGTTGGGTATAATAAAAACTATCATAGAAAGTGAATTGGATGCTATGATCAATTTGATGCTTGATAATTGTTTTGAGATATGGAGGTAGTAATATTAAAGTCATGCTAGTTGGGTGATTATGGATTTAAATAATTCTTGAGTTGAAGTTTGTGATTCCCGTAGCATGCACGTATGGTGAACCGCTTTGTGATGAAGTTGGAGCACAATTTTATTTATTGATTGCCTTCCTTATGAGTGGCAGTCGGGGACGAGCGATGGTCTTTTCCTACCAATCTATCCCCCTAGGAGCATGCATGTAGTGCTTTGGTTTTTGATGACTACTAAATTTTTACAATAAGTATATGAGTTCTTTTGATTAATGTTGAGTCCATGGATTATACGCACTCCTTTCACCCCTCCATTATGCTAGCCTCTCTTGTATCGTGCAACTTTTGCCGGTACCATACACCCACCATACTCCTTCCTCAAAACAGGCACCATACCTACCTATTATGGCATTTCCATAGCCATTCTGAGATATATTGCCATGCAACTTTCCACCGTTCCGTTCATATGGCACACATTACTTTTGTCATATTGCTTTTTGCATGAACATGTAGTTGACATTGTATTTGTGGCAAAGCCACCGTTCATAATTCTTTCATACATGTCACTCTTGATTCATTGCATATCCCGGTACACCGCCGGAGGCATTCATATAGAGTCATATTTTGTTCTAAGTATTGAGTTGTAATTGTTGAGTTGTAAAATAAAATAAAAGTGTGATGATCATCATTATTAGAGCATTGTCCCAGTGAGGAAAGGATGATGGAGACTATGATTCCCCCATAAGTCGGGATGAGACTCCGGACGAAATATATATATAAAAGAGGCCATAAAAAGCACCAAATAAAAAAATGAGAGAAAAAGAGAGAAGGGACAATGCTACTATCCTTTCACCACACTTGTGCTTAAAAGTAGCACCATGATCTTCATGATAGAGAGTCTCATATGTTGTCACTTCCATTTACTAGTGGGAATTTTTCATTATAGAACTTGGCTTGTATATTCCAATGATGGGCTTCCTCAAAATGCCCTAGGTCTTCATGAGCAAGTAAGTTGAATGCACCCCACTAGTTTTCTTTTGTTGAGCTTTCATATATTTATAGCTCTAGTGCATCCGTTGCATGGCAATCCCTACTCACTCACATTGATATCTATTAATGGGCATCTCCATAGCCCGTTGATACGCCTAGTTGATGTGAGACTATCTTCTCCTTTTTTGTCTTCTCCACAACCACCGTTCCATTCCACATATAGTGCTATGTCCATGGCTCACGCTCATGTATTGTGTGAAAGTTGAAAAAGTTTGAGATTATTAAAGTATGAAACAATTGCTTGGCTCGTCATCGGGGTTGTGCATGATTAAATACTTTGTGTGATGAAGATAGAGCTTAGCCAGACTATATGATTTTGTAGGGACAACTTTCTTTTGGCCATGCTACTTTGAGAAGACATGATTACTTGCTTAGTATGCTTGAAGTATTTCTATTTCTTATATCAATATGAACTTTTATTTTGTATTACTTGGATCTGAACATTCATGCCACAATGAAAGAAAATTACAATTATGCTAGGTAGCATTCCACATCAAAAATTCTCTTTTTATCATTTACCTACTCGAGGACGACCAGGAATTAAGCTTGGGGATGCTTGATACGTCTCCAACGTATCTATAATTTTTGATTGTTCCATGCTATTATATTACCTGTTTTGGATGGTTATGGGCTTTATTCTACATATTTATATCATTTTTGGGACTAACCTACTAAACGGAGGCCCAGCCCATATTGCTGTTTTTTGCCTATTTCAGTATTTCAAAGAAAAGGAATATCAAACGGAGTCCAAACGGAATGAAACCTTCGGGAGCGTTATTTTTGGAACAAATCTGATCCGGAGAGCCTGGAGTGCAAGTCAAGAAAGCTCCGAGGGCCCCACGAGATAGGAGGGCGCCCCCCTGTCTCGTGGGCCCCTCGGGCGTCCACCGACGTATTTCTTCCTCCTATATATACCTACGGACCCCGAAAACATCCGGGGGCACCACGAAACACAATTTCCACCATCGTAACCTTCTGTATCCGCGAGATCCCATCTTGGAGCCTTCGCCGGCACTCTGCCGGAGGGGGAATCGACCACGGAGGGCCTCTACATCAACATCCTTGCCCCTCCTATGAGTTGTGAGTAGTTTACCACAGACCTACGGGTCCATAGTTATTAGCTAGATGGCTTCTTATCTCTTTTTGGATCTCAATACAATGATCTCCCCCTCTCATGTGGAGATCTATTCGATGTAATCTCTTTTTGTGGTGTGTTTGTCAAGATCCGATGAATTGTGAGTTTATGTTCAGATTTATCTATGGTTATTAATTGAATCTTCTCTGAATTCTTTTATGTATGATTGAGTTATCTTTGCAAGTCTCTTCGAATTATCGGTTTGGTTTGGCCTACTAGATTGATCTTTCTTGTCATGGGAGAAGTGCTTAGCTTTGGGTTCAATCTTGCGGTGTTCTTACCCAGTGACAAAAAGGGTTGCAAGACACGTATTGTATTGTTGCCATCGAGGATAACAAGATGGGGTTTATATCATATTGCATGAGTTTATCCCTCTACATCATATCATCTTGCTTAATGCGTTACTCCGTTCTTATGAACTTAATACTCTAGATGCATGCTGGATAGCGGTCGATGTGTGGAGTAATAGTAGTAGATGCAGGCAGGAGTCGGTCTATTTGTTTTGGATGTGATGCCTATATACATGATCATGCCTAGATAACGTCATAATTATTCGCTTTTCTATCAATTGCTTGACAGTAATTTGTTCACCCACCGTAATACTTATGCTCTCGAGAGAAGCCTCTAGTGAAACCTATGGTCCCCAGGTCTATCTCTTATCATATTTGCTTTCAATCTACTTTTATTTGCATATTTACTTTTCTTGCATCTATATCATAAAATACCAAAAATATATTTATCTTATCATACTATCTCTATTAGATCTCACTTTCGCAAGTGGCCGTGAAGGGATTGACAACCCCTTTATTGCATTGGTTGCGAGTTCTCAGTTTGTTTGTGTAGGTGCGTGGGACTTTTGAGGAGCCTCCTACTGGATTGATACCTTGGTTCTCAAAAACTGAGGGAAATACTTACGCTACACTTGTTGCATCACCCTCTCCTCTTTGGGGAAAACCAACGCTAGCTCAAGACATAGCAAACATCGACAAATCTGACTGGTCGAGCTCTGGCCACGGCAGCCCCGCATAGCGCTACCTCACCAGGCCCTCAGTGCCTCAATCACTCCCTCGGAGCAACCAATGGCCTGCTGGCAACCGTAATGGTAGTCCTAGTTTTCCTCGTGTTGGTGTGTAGGATCCGCCTAAGGAATAATGTGGGGGGGGGGGTGTCGTGAGCTCCCTCCCTTTCTCTGCCATACGACCCGCTCGCGCGTTAAAAGGGGGCGCCTGAGCATCGCGACTCATGGGCTCTTACTGGCTCTCCAGCCCTCACCCCCTGGCCTTGACCCACGGCATCGCGACCTGTCATACCAGCGGCGGCTGAGCTCGCTTGAGGGCTGGGACCTGAGGACGTAGAGCATAAAGGAAAGTGAGGGGAAGAGGGGAGAAGCTCACGAGGACCCAACCCAGCGACACCTCAGCTACCGGCGCGCAGGCCCGGCACCCCGCCGAAGAATGACTCCAAGCTCACAAGATAAGTCACGCCTCAGCAAAAGCTAAATCAACGCGAGGCTAAGCCCCCGCCTAGTGCAGCTCTGTCACGGCGACGTTGCCTTCCTTTCTCTCCCAGTGGAGGCTGCTTGAGCGCTAAAGGGGACCTCCTGAGCATCGCGACTCAGGGGCTCTTACTAGACCTCGGGCCGCTCACCTCCTGGCCTTGACCACGGCATCGTGACCTGGCATACCAGCAACGACTGAAGCCTGCCTGGGGATCGGGACCTATCAGCGTAGAGCACCAAGCCCTCGTGAGGAAGGAAAGGGGGAGCCGAGCTGGGACAGGGCACACATCTCGCATTGATTCATAATAAGGATATCATATTCACAAAAGACATGGCAGGCGCCTTACATACCCCCGCGGGGTGTTACTTCGATTCCTCGCAGGGAACAAAAGGTGCTAATCCTAAGGAACGCTAACTACGCGCGCCTCTGCAGAAGACGCCATCATCAACTATGAGTCCACAGGCACCGGCGCCAACCCCATCCAGATCAGTGGCGTCGGCAGCCAGATGCATCCGCCCTGCTCCGAGCGCGACGCGAGCTCAGGGGCTCATAGCTGTCGTCGCTCGTCTCCGGGGTCACGTGAAGCTCGGGGGAGTCGCTGGATTCTCCGGCTCCTCCGCTGCTGCCTGAGGAGCTGCTGGGGAAGCAATTGGCGGGCCTGGTCCTCGCCACATCGGTGACCCGGCCGCTTTCCTTGGGGCAGCACTCCAGCTGGCGTCCTTCCGCGTCGAAGACCTTGAAGAACATCAAGGAGGCACCATCGTATTCAAGATGAATTACGAGGGCACCCCCTATCCGGCAGAACCGGGCGATCTCGCCCCAGCCCCGGGTCATGTATACCTCGCCCGGAGCGACAACCGCGACCTCTGCTCCGGTCGCAAGGGTGCTACAGTCAGCATGCTGCAGCCAGAGCTCCAGAGACCTGCTCAGCGGCATCTTGAAGGCGAAGGAGGGAGGAAGACGAATCCAAGAGCGCGGAGGCATGTCGGCGTGAAGCACAAGCTCGCGAGAAGAGCTCTCGGCATGGACTCCAGGGATGACAACGCGCACCGCCGTGACTCGCCAGCGTCGCCGGCGACGGCGTCGGTGTCGCTCGGCGCCTTCTTCTCTAGGGCCCTCGATTCGGGCGTACAAGGGCAGCGGGAACCCAGGCGGCGGCCGCTCGTACCAGGGCCGCGACGTCCCCTGCCAGGCGACCGCGTCGCAGCGGCTGGGAACAGACCGTTTCTTTGGCGGAAGCGGGTCAGGACCCTCCCGGGGGGCCTTTCCCTTCTCTTCCTCAGAAAACCGGCGGATCGGCACCATTGGCGAAGGAGGATCAAGGGCGAGGAAGAAGAAGAAGGAGTGAAGCAGAAGGGGATGGACTGCGGGGGCTCTCGCTCGTCCGTACTTATAGTCCACAGGAGGCCAACCGTCGGCCACCACGATCTCAGGTAATCATGACCCATTTTGTGCATGCAGGGACTTGTCAAGTCGAGCAGTTGCCGGGGCAGCATGGGGAAGCGGAGACGCCCACATCCAATCAACCGCCACGCGGCGCCCAAGGCCGCAGGCTAATGAGGCCCGCGGCGCTCCACACTTGCCCCTTCGCTTCTCCGCTAAGCCAAGTCTGAGCGCGTCTTGGGCCTGGGGGCTACTGTCGGTGTTCTGGGAACGGGGGTCCCCAGACTTGCCTGCCTGCGGCCTATGGCGTGGCTCAAGTGGTGGCCCAGTACGGCCCATCTTCATCAGCACAAGACTCAAGACCCTCGCAAGGGGCCAAGCCTCGCGGGGCGGACGACACAAGGCTACATTAGGAACAGCCTCGCCAGGCAGGCTCACGAGGAGGCGGAGAGATCAAGGCGGGGTACCTCGCGAGGTGCTCATGATGCGAGCCATGATGATCGAGACCAGGCGGGCGCCAGCTTGCGCAGCGTCCTTGTTTCCTCTTTGGTGCAAAGGGGGCAATCATAGGCATGGAGTACCGACACATCAGGCAAAGGTTGCCATTTTAGTGCAACAAGACCAAGACCAGTAGAGCGGCAGGATGGAGGTCACCATGGAGCCCGAGACGGCGTCATCGCCAGTGCCTTTGGCAGCCGAAGACCAACATTAGTCAGGATAACTTGTACTAGATGTTCCCCTTCAAAATGGCCGTTGTTGGCTCCCTTCCTGCTCAATATTTGGGAAGAGGACCAGGGCCTCTATAAATAGGCCTAGACACCACATAGTAGGGGGCATCTGAGAGAGTGCTCATTAGACCGAGGGGCGATCGAACTCACCCAAGCAGTTCATCGCACCAGCTCAAGAACACCTCTCGCGAGGCTGTTCATCCCTTGTACTGTTCACCATCAGCCCCTGAGGCAATCCACCACACCACACACTGGAGTAGGGTGTTACACCACAACGGTGGCCCGAACCAGTATAATTCTCGTGTCCCTTGTGTTGTTCATCGTTTAGCTGAGATTCTCATGAGGCGATCGGACGTAGGTCGGTAGGGGAAAGATCTTCGTGTGCACCCCAGAGTTCGAACCTTAAGGGTCTGTCGGAACCCAACATCCGACAGCTTTCTCCTTCACGAGGCCAAAAAGTATATATATATAATTGTGATCACGATGAACTAGATGCATAGGATAATTTTTTTGATGGAATTCCAATTTCAACCGATTCCAATTCCAAGATCCAATATCATCGCATAGCCTATACCATGCCAATGCCTTTCCCTTCAAAGATAAAGGGAAAATCTTATTCTTAGCTTCATCTCCTGGTAAACCTGCAAGCTTAAACAATCCACAAATTTCATCCACATATATCAAGTGCTTATCAGGATGTTCGGTTCCATCTCCGACATAAGGATTAGCTAGCAAATGTTCTACCATACCCGAAGGAATTTCGTATTCAATATTTTCAGTAGGTGCAGTAGGTTGAGGGGTAACTAGTTGTGGTTCCGGTCAAGGTGAATATACCCCGAACAAACCCCTCAAAGGATTGTTTTCCATAGTAACAAGTGGCAATAAATTTCAGCACGTAGTAATAATTTTTCCTTACCAATTTCCACTTACCAAAAGCGCTTCACTCCCCGGCAACGGCGCCAGAAAAGAGCCTTGATGACCCACAAGTATATAGGATCAATTTTAGCCTTTTCTATAAGTAAGAGTGTCGAACCTGACGAGGAGCAGAAGGAAATGACAAGTGGTTTTCAGCAAGGTAATTTGTGCAAGTGCTGAAATTGTAAGTAACAGAGTAGTTTCATACCAAGATAATTTGTAACAAGCAAGTAACGGTAGTAGTAACAAAAGTGAAGCAAGGTAGCCCAATCCTTTTGAGGCAAAGGACAGGCCAAAACAGTCTCTTATGATAAGCAAAGCATTCTTGAGGGTACACGGGAATTTCATCTAGTCACTTTCATCATGTTGGTTCTATTCGTGTTCGCTACTTTGATAATTTGGTATGTGGGTGGACCAGTGCTTATGTGTTGTTCTTACTTGAACGAACCTCCTACTTATGATTAACCCCTCGCAAGCATCCACAACTACGAGAAAAGTATTAAGAATAATTCTAACCATAGCATTAAACTTTTGGATCCAATCGGTCCCTTACGGAACATCGCATAAACTAGGGTTTAAGCTTCTGTCAGTCTCGTAACCCATCATCTAATAACTACTCCACAATGCATTCCCTTAGGCCCAAATATGGTGAAGTGTCATGTTGTCGACGTTCACATGACACCATAAGGGAATCATTACATACATATCATCAAAATATCAAACACATATCAGGTTCACATGATTACTTGCAACATGATTTCTCCCGTGACCTCAAGAACAAAAGTAACTACTCACCAATGATAATCATGCTCAAGATCAGAGGGGTATTAAATAGCATAGTGGATCTGAACATATAATCTTCCACCAAATAAACCATATAGTAATGAACTACAAGATGTAATCAACACTACTAGGCACCCACAAGCACCAACCTATAGTTCCAGTACAAAGATTGAACACAAGAGATGAACTAGGGTTTGAGAGGAGATGGTGATGTTGAAGATGTTGATTTGCCCTCCCCAAGATGGGAGAGTTGTTGGTGATGATGATGACGATGATTTCCCCCTCCGGGATCACTCCGCCGAAGGGCAAAAGTGCTGCTGCCCAAGTTCCGCCTCGAGACAGCGACACTTGGTCCCAAATGTCCTCTCCTTATTTTTTGTATGTCAAAATGACTTATGTACCAGAAGGGGGGCACCGAAGGTGGGCCGAGGGGAGCACAACCCACCAGGCCGCGCCTGGGCTCCCTAGCGTGCCCAGGTGGGTTGTGCCCACCTGGTGGGACCCCTCTGGTACTTATTTGCTCAAATAATTCTCATTTATTCCATAAAAATTCCTCGTAAAGTTTCAGCTCATTTGGAGTTGTGCAGAATAGGTAGCCTGACGTAGCTTTATCAGGCCCAGATTTCCAGCTGTTGGAATTCTCCCTCTTTGTGTGAACCTTGCAAATTATGAGAGAAAAGACATTAAAATTACTCCAAAAATCACTATTATGCATAAAACATTATAACTAACAGTAGGTAAACATGATGCAAAATGAATGTATCAGTAAACCTCAGAACAACTATAGAGCTGTCTGCAAAAAATGTAAGGACCCAAGATGCTCCTTCTTGAGCTTGCGTTGTTATTTCCCTTGAAGAGGAAAGGGTGATGCAACAAAGTGGAGATAAGTATTTCCCTATTTAAGAACCAAAGTATCAATCCAGTAGGAGGAACAAGCAAGTCTCCAATATATGCACCTGCACAAACTAACAAACACTTGCGCACAAGGCAAAAAAGGGGTTGTCAATCCCTTCACGGTCACTTGCAAGAGTGAGATCTAATAGAGATAGATACAAAAGATAAATAAAAGGCAAAATAAAGTAAAGGTAAATAAATTGCAGTAAGGTATTTTTGGGGTTTTGGGTTTTATTGATCTGAAAATATATGATGGAAAATAGACCCGGGGCCATAGGTTTCACTAGAGGCTCCTCTCTTGAAGAAAACATATAGTGGCTGAATAAATTACTGTTGAGCAATTTATAGAAAAGTGCATAGTTGTGATGATATCTAAGGCAATGATCATAAATATAGGCATCACGTCCGTGAGAAGTAGACCGACTCCTGCCTGCATCTACTACTATTACTCCACACATCGACCGACTCCTGCTTGCATCTAGAGTATTAAGTTTAAGAGAACAGAGTAACGCATTAAGCAAGATGACATGATGCAGAGGGATAAACTCAAGCAATATGATATAAAACCCATATTTTATCCTTTATGGCAACAATACAATACGTGCCTCACGACCCCTACTGTCACTCGGTGAGGACACCGCAAGATTGAACCCATCACACAACAACTCTCCCATTGCAAGATAGATCAATCTAGTTGGCCAAACCAAATCAATAGATCGGAGAGAAATACAAAGCTATCTTAATCATGCATAAAAGAGTTCAGAGAAGACTCAAATAATATTCATAGATAATCGGATCATAAATCTACAATTCATTGGATCTCAACAAACACACCACAAAAGAAGATAACATCGGATAGAACTCCAAGAACATCGAGGAGAACATTGTATTGAAGATCAAAGAGAGAGAAGAAGCCATCTAGCTACTAGATATGGACCCGTGGGTGTGTGGTAAACTACTCACACATCATCAGAAGGGCAACAAGGTTGGTGTAGAGGCCCTCTGTGCGAATCCCCCTCCTGCAGAGTGCTGGAAAAGGCCCCAAGATGGGATCTCATGAGAACAGAAGCTTGCGGCGGCGAAAAAGTATTTTTGTTGACGCTTCTAGTATAGGGGGGATATTTGGGTATTTATGGAGCAAGAATTAGGGTTAGGAGGTCTACGAGGGGCCTACAAGCCCTGGGGGCGTGCCCCTATGGCTTGTGGCCTCCTCGTAGGGCTTTTGGACTCTTCTCCAAGTCTCTTGGGTTTTTTTTGGTCCAAGAAAAATCATTGTAAAGTTTTATTCCGTTTGGACTCCGTCTGATATTCCTTTCTGTAGAAGTCAAAAACAAGGAAAAACATCAACTAGCACTGGGCACTAGGTTAATAGGCTAGTCCCTAAAAATGATATAAAATAGTACCAAAATGCATATAAAACATCCAAGATGGATAATATAATAGCACGGAACAATAAAAAAATATAGATACATTGGAGACGTATCAAGCATCCCCAAGCTTAATTCATGCTCGTCCTCGAGTAGGTAAACGATAAACACAGAATTTTTGATGTGGAATGCTACCTAACATGTTTATCAATGTAATTTTCTTTTATGTGGCATGAATATTCAGAAGATCCATAAGATTCAAAACAAAAGTTTAATATTGACATAAAAACAATAATACTTCAAGCGTACTAATAAAGCAATCATAGTTTTTCAAAATAACATGGCCAAAGAAAGTTATCCCTACAGAATCATATAGTCTGGTTATGCTCTATCTTCATCACATAAAGTATAAATTATGTACTACCCCGTTATTAATCAAGTAATTGTTTCATACTTTTGATGTTCTCAAGCTTTTCCAATTTTCACGAAATACATGAGCGTGAGCCATGGATATAGCACTATAGGTGGAATAGAAGGTGGTAGTAGACAAAAAGGAGAAAGAAATTCTCAGATCAACTAGGCAAATCAATGGGCTATGAAGAAGCCCATCAATCTATATCGATGCAAGTGAGTAGGGCTTGCCATGCAACGGATGCACTAGAGTATAAGTGTATGAAAGCTCAAAAGAAAACTAAGTAGGTGTTCGTCCAACTTGCTTGCTCACGAAGACCTAGGGCAATTTGAGGAGGCCCATCATTGGAATATACAAGCCACGTTCTTATAACGAAAATTTCCCACTAGTATATGAAAGTGACAAGATAGGAGACTCTGTACCATGAATGTAGCGACCAGACCTCAAACAGTCCGATCTCTGTGCATCAGTGTCATCCCTGGATCGGTAATGCTGACACACACAATACTTGAAGGATTTATAACAGAGTAGCAATCACACACTTATTACATTGAATGTCTCAAAAGAGAAATTATTACAATAAATATGGCTTAAGGACATCTAATAACGATAATCGCGCAAGGCTTGGAAGATAAGCGAGTCCATCAACTCCAATGGCATCACTGAGTATAAGATCACGACCTAAGGCACCTTACTCGTCGTCTGAAAAGTCTGCAACATGAACGTTGCAGCCCGAAACGGGTCAGCACATGGAATATGCTGGTAATGTAACACACAGAGAGTAATGAAAGAATAATGCTATACTACATGCATATATGGCTGGTGGAAAGCTCTATGGTTACAGTTTTCCATAAAGCCATTTTCCCTACTGCAAAGGTGTTGGGGAACGTAGCAGAAATTCAAAATTTTCCTACGTGTCACCAAGATCTATCTATGGAGAAACCAGCAATGAGGTGAAGGAGAGTGCATCTACATACCCTTGTATATCGCTAAGCGGAAGCGTTCAAGAGAACGGGGTTGAAGGAGTCGTACTCGTCGTGATCCAAATCACCGGAGATCCTAGTGCCGAACGGACGGCACCTCCGCGTTCAACACACGTACAACCCGGTGACGTCTCCCATGCCTTGATCCAGCAAGGAGAGAGGGAGAGGTTGGGTAAGACTCCATCCAGCAGCAGCACAACGGCGTGGTGGTGGTGGAGGAGCGTGGCAATCCTGCAGGGCTTCGCCAAGCACCGCGGGAGAGGAGGAGAAAGAGAGGTAGGGCTGCGCCAACAGGAGAAGAACTTCGTATGTTGGGCTGCCCCTTTGCCTCCACTATATATAGGGGGAGAGGGATGGCTGCGCCCCCACCTAGGGTTCCCTCCCTAGGGGTGGCGGCAGCCCCAATCCCCATCTAGGGTGCGGCCAAGGGGGGCAGGGGGGAAACTTGCCCCCCAAGAAAGGTGGAAGCACCCCCTCCCCAAACCCTAGGCGCCTTGGGCCCTTGTGGGGGGGGGGGTGCACCAGCCCACCTGGGGCTGGTCCCCTCCCACACTTGGCCCATGCTGCCCTCTGGGGCCGGTGGCCCCACTTGGTGGACCCCCGGGACCCTCCCGGCGGTCCCGGTACATTACCGATAGCACCCGAAACTTTTCCGGTGACCAAAACAGGACTTCCCATATATAAATCTTTACCTCGGGACCATTCCGGAACTCCTCATGACATCCGGGATCTCATCCGAGACTCCGAACAACATTCGGTTACCACGTACATCTATTCCCTATAACCCTAGCATCATCGAACCTTAAGTGTGTAGACCCTACGGGTTCGGGAACCATGCAGACATGACCGAGACGTTCTCCGGTCAATAACCAACAGCGGGATCTGGATACCCATGTTGGCTCCCACATGTTCCACGATGATCTCATTGAATGAACCACGATGTCGAGGATTCGATCAATCCCGTATACAATTCCCTTTGTCTAGTGGTATTGTACTTGCCCGAGATTCGATCGTCGGTATGCCGATACCTTGTTCAATATCGTTACAGGCAAGTCTCTTTACTCGTTCCGTAACACATCATCCCGTGAGCAACCCCTTGGTCACATTGTGCACATTATGATGATGTCCTACCGAGTGGGCCCAAAGATACCTATCCGTCACACGGAGTGACAAATCCCAGTCTCGATTCGTGCCAACCCAACAGACACTTTCGGAGATACCCGTAGTGCACCTTTATATCCTCCCAGTTACGTTGTGACGTTTGGTACACCCAAAGCATTCCTACGGTATCCGGGAGTTGCACAATCTCATGGTCTAAGGAAAAGATACTTGACATTAGAAATGCTTTAGCATACGAACTACACGATCTTTGTGCTAGGCTTAGGATTGGGTCTTGTCCATCACATCATTCTCCTAATGATGTGATCCCGTTATCAACGACATCCAATGTCCATGGTCAGGATACCGTAACCATCTATTGATCAACGAGCTAGTCAACTAGAGGCTTACTAGGGACATGGTGTTCTCTATGTACCCGCACATGTATCTGAGTTTCCTATCAATACAATTATATCATGGATAATAAACGATTATCATGAACAAGGAAATATAATAATAATAACTAATTTATTATTGCCTCTAGGGCATATTTCCAACAGTCTCCCACTTGCACTAGAGTCAATAATCTAGTTCACATTGCCATGTGATTAACATTGACAGGTCACGTCGCCATGTGACCAACATCCAAAGAGTTTACTAGTGTCACTAAACTAGTTCACATCACCATGTGATTAAGACTCAATGAGTTTTGGGTTTGATCATGTTTTGCTTGTGAGAGAGGTTTTAGTCAACGGGTCTGCAACATTCAGATCTGTATGTATTTCGCAATTCTCTATGTCATATTGTAAATGCTGCTTCCACGCTCCACTTGGAGCTATTCCAAATGGTTGCTCCACTATACGTATCCGGTTTGCTACTCAGAGTCATTCGGATAGGTGTTAAAGCTTGCATCGACGTAACCCTTTACGCCGAACTCTTTATCACCTCCATAATCGAGAAACATGTCCTTATTTACTCCAAGGACAACTTTTGACCGCTGTCCAATGATCCATTCCTGGATCATTCCTGTACCCCTTGACTGACTCATGGCAAGGCACACTTCTGGTGCGGTACATAGCATAGCATACTATAGAGCCTACGTCTGAAGCATAGGGGACGACCTTCGTCCTTTCTCTCTCTTCTGCCGTGGTCGAGCTTTAACTCTTAACTTCATACCTTACAACTCAGGCAGGAACTCCTTCTTTGACTGATCCATCTTGAACACCTTCAAGATCATGTCGAGGTATGTGCTCATTTGAAAGTACCATTTAGCGTTTTTGATCTATCCTCATAGATCTTGATGCTCAATTCAAGCAGCTTATTCCAGGTTTTCTATTGAAAAAAACACCTTTCAAATAACCCTATATGCTTTCTAGAAATTCTACATCATTTCTGATCAACAATATGTCAACAACAAATACTCATCAGAAATTCTATAGTGCTCCCACTCACTTCTTTGGAAATACAAATTTCTCATAAACTTTGTATAAACCCAAAATCTTTGATCATCTTATCAAAGTGTATATTCCAACTCCGAGATGCTTACTCTAGTCCATGGAAGGATCGCTGGAGCCAGCATACCTTTTAGCATCCTTAGGATCGACAAAACCTTTCTGATTGTATCACATACAACCTTTCCTTATGAAGACTGGTAAGGAAACTCATTTTGACATCCATCTGCCTAATTTCATAAATGCACCTAATGCTAACATGATTCCGACGGACTTAAGCATCGCTACGGATGAGATAATCTCATCGTAGTCAACTCCTTGAACTTGTGAAAAACTCTTCGCCACAAGTCGAGCTTCATAGACGGTGACATTACCGTCCACGTCCATCTTCTTCTTAAAGATCCATTTATTTCAATGGCTTGCCGATCATCGGGAAAGTCCACCAAAGTCCATGCTTTGTTCTGATAAATGGATCCTATCTCGTATTTCATGGCTTCTAACCATTTGTCAGAATATGGGCCCACCATTGCTTCTCCATAGCTCGTAGGTTCATTGTTGTCTAGCAACATGACCTTCAAGACAGGATTACTGTACCACTCTGAAGTAGTACGCATCCTTGTCACCCTACGAGGTACGGTAGTGACTTGATCCGAAGTTTCATGATCACTATCATAAGCTTCTACTTCAATTGGTGTAGATGCCACAGGAACAACTTCCTGTGCCCTGCTACACACTAATTGTAGTGACAGTTCAATAACCATATCAAGTCTCCACCATCCTCCCACTCAATTTTCGAGACAAACTTTTCCTCGAGAAAGGACCCGATTCAAGAAACAATCCCTATTGCTTTCGGATCTGAATTAGGAGGCATACCCAACTATTCTTGGGTGTCCTATGAAGATGCATTTTATCCGCTTTGGGTTCGAGCTTATCAACTTGAAACTTTTTCACATAAGCGTCGCAGCCCCAAACTTTTAAGAAATGACAACTTAGGTTTCTCCAAACCATAGTTCAAACGGTGTCGTCTCAACGGAATTACATGGTGCCCTATTAAAGTGAGTGCGGTTGTCTCTAATTCCTAACCCATGAATGATAGTGGTAATTCGATAAGAGACATCATGGTATGCACCATATCCAATAGGGTGCAACTATGATGTTCGGACACACCATCACACTATGGTGTTCCAGGCAGTATTAATTGTGAAACAATTTCCACAATGTCTTAATTGCGTGCCAAAGCTTGTGACTCAGATACTCATCACTATGATCGTATCATAGACATTTTATCCTGTTGTCACGATGATCTTCAACTTCACTATGAAATTACTTGAACCATTCAATAATTCAAACTTGTGTTTCATCAAGTAAATATACTCAGTATCTACTCAAATCATCTATGAAGTAAGAACATAACGATATCCACTGCGTGCCTCAGCACTCATTGGACTGCACACATCAAAATGTATTACTTCCAACAAGTTGCTTTCTTGTTCCATTTTACTGAAAACAAAGCTTTCAGTCATCTTGCCCATGTGGTATGATTTGCATGTCTCAAGTGATTCAAAATCAAGTGAGTCCAAACGATCCATCTGCATGGAGTTTCTTCATGCGTACATACCAATAGACATGGTTCGCATGTCTCAAACTTTTCAAAAATGAGTGAGTCCAAAGATCCATCAACATGGAGCTTCTTCATGCGTTTTACACCAATATGACTTGCATGGCAGTGCCACAAGTAGGTGGTACTATCATTACTATCTTATATCTTTTGACATGAACATGTGTATCATTACGATCGAGAATCAATAAACCATTCATTTTAGGTGCAAGACCATTGAAGGTATTATTAAAATAAACAGAGTAACCATTATTCTCCTTAAATGAATAACCGTATTGCGATAGACATAATCCAATCATGTCTATGCTCAACGCAAACACCAAATAACAATTATTTAGGTTCAACACCAATCTCGATGGTAGAGGGAGCGTGCGATGCTTGATCATATCAACCTTGGAAACACTTACAACACATATCGTCAGCTCACCTTTAGCCAGTCTCCGTTTATTCCGTAGCTTTTATTTCGGGTTACTAACACTTAGCAACCGAACCGGTATCTAATACCCTGGTGCTACTAGGAGTACTAGTAAAGTACACATTAACATAATGTATATCCAATATACTTCCGTCGACCTTGCCTGCCTTCTTATCTAGGGTAATTCTATTCCAGTGGATGTTCCCCTTATTACAGAAGCACTTAGTCTCGGGTTTGGGTTCAACCTTGGGTTTCTTCACTAGAGCAGCAGCTGATTTGTCGTTTCATGAAGTATCCCTTCTTGCCCTTGCCCTTCTTGAAACTAGTGGTTTCACCAACCATCAATAATTGATGCTCCTTCTTTATTTCTACTTTCACGGTGTCAAACATCGCGAATATCTCAAGGATCATCATATCTATCCCTGATATGTTATAGTTCATCACGAAGCTCTAGCAGCTTGGTGGCAATGACTTTGGAGAAACATCACTATCTCATCTGGAAGATCAACTCCCACTCGATTCAAGTGATTGTTGTACTCAGACAATCTGAGCACAAGCTCAACGATTGAGCTTTTCTCCCTTAGTTTGCAAGCTAAGAAAATCGTCGGAGGTCTTATAACTCTTGACGTGGGCATGAGCCTGAAATCCCAATTTCAGCCCTCGAAACATCTCACATGTTCCGCGATGTTTCGAAATCGTCTTTGGTGCCTCATCTCTGAATCGTTTAACTGAACTATCACGTAGTTATCAAAACGTGTATGTCAAATGTTTGCAACATCCACAGACGACGTTCGAGGTTCAGCACACCGAGCGGTGCATTAAGGACATAAGACTTCTACGAAGCAATGAGGACAATCCTCAGTTTACGGACCCAGTCCACATAATTGCTACTATCAACTTTCAACTAAATTTTCTCTAGGAACTTATCTAAAACAGCAGAACTAAAGCGCGAGCTACGACATAATTTGCAAGAATCTTTTGACTATGTTCAGGATAATTAAGTTCATCTTATGAACTCCCACTCAGATAGACATCCCTCTAGTCATCTAAGTGATTACATGATCCGAGTCAACTAGGCCGTGTCCGATCATCACGTGAGACGGACTAGTCATCATCGATGAACGTCTTCATGTTGATCGTATCTACCATACGACTCATGCTCGACCTTTCGGTCTCTTGTGTTCCGAGACCATGTCTATACATGCTAGGCTCGTCAAGTCAACCTAAGTGTTTCACGTGTGTAAATCTGGCTTACACCCGTTGTATGTGAACGTTAGAATCTATCACACCCGATCATCACGTGGTGCTTTGAAACGACGAACTTTCGCAACGGTGCACAGTTAGGAGGAACACTTTCTTGAAATTTTAATGAGGGATCATCTTATTTACTATAGTCGTTCTAAGCACATAGGATGCATAAACATGATAAACATCACATGCAATCAAAAAGTGACATGATATGGCCAATATCATTTTGCTCCTTTTGATCTCCATCTTCGGGGCTCCATGATCATCATCGTCACCGGCATGACACCATGATCTCCATCATCGTGTCTCCGTGAAGTTGTCTCGCCAACTTATTACTTCTACTACTATGGCTACCGGTTAGCAATAAAGTAAAGTAATTACATTGCGTTGTTCAATGACACGCAAGTCATACAATAAATAAAGACAACTCCTATGGCTCCTGCCGGTTGTCATACTCATCGACATGCAAGTCGTGATTCCTATTACAAGAACATGATCAATCTCATACATCACATATCATTCATCACATTCTTCTTGGCCATATCACATCACATAGCATACCCTGCAAAAACAAGTTAGACGTCCTCTAATTGTTGTTTGCATGTTTTACGTGGCTGCTATGGGTTTCTAGCAAGAACGTTTCTTACCTACGCAAAAGCCACAACGTGATATGCCAATTGCTATTTACCCTTCATAAGGATCCTTTTCATCGAATCCGATCCGACTAAAGTGGGAGAGACTGGCACCCGCTAGCCACCTTATGCAGCAAGTGCATGTTAGTCAGTGGAACCTGTCTCACGTAAGTGTACGTGTAAGGTCGGTCCGGGCCGCTTCATCCCACAATGCCGCCGAATCAAGATTGGACTAGTAACGGTAAGCATATTGAACAAAATCAACGCCCACAATTACTTTGTGTTCTACTC
The DNA here is from genome assembly GCF_018294505.1 of Triticum aestivum. Taxonomy (NCBI): domain Eukaryota; kingdom Viridiplantae; phylum Streptophyta; class Magnoliopsida; order Poales; family Poaceae; genus Triticum; species Triticum aestivum. The sequence continues at coordinate 358,632,144 of NC_057795.1, forward strand.
GTGCATAGAATCTATGCAATAAACCTGGCTCATGATGCCACTGTTGGGGAGCGTAGCAGAAATTCAAAATTTTCCTATGTGTCACCAAGATCTATCTATGGAGAAACCAGCAACGAGGGGAAGGAGAGTGCATCTACATACCCTTGTAGATCGCTAAGCAGAAGCGTTCAAGAGAACGGGGTTGAAGGAGTCGTACTCGTCGTGATCCAAATCACCGGAGATCCTAGTGCCGAACGGACGGCACCTCCGCGTTCAACACATGTACATCCCGGTGACGTCTCCCATGCCTTGATCCAGCAAGGAGAGAGGGAGAGGTTGGGGAAGACTCCATCCAGCAGCAGCACAACGGCATGGTGGTGGTGGAGGAGCGTGGCAATCCTGCAGGGCTTCACCAAGCACCGCGGGAGAGGAGGAGAAAGAGAGGTAGGGCCGCGCCAACAGGAGAAGAACTTCGTGTGTTGGGCTGCCCCTTTGCCTCCACTATATATAGGGGGAGAGGGAGGGCTGTGTCCCCACCTAGGGTTCCCTCCCTAGGGGTGGCGGCAGCCCAAATCCCCATCTAGGGTGCGGCCAAGGGGGGAGAGGGGGGAAACATGCCCCCCAAGAAAGGTGGAAGCACCCCCTCCCCAAACCCTAGGCGCCTTGGGTCCTTGTGGGGGGGCGCACCAGCCCACCTGGGGCTGGTCCCCTCCCACACTTGGCCCATGCTTCCCTATGGGGCCGGTAGCCCCACTTGGTGGACCCCCGGGACCCTCCCGGTGGTCCCGGTACGTTACCGATAGCACCCGAAACTTTTCCGGTGACCAAAACAGGACTTCCCATATATAAATCTTTACCTCCAGACCATTTCGGAACTCCTCGTGACGTCCGAGATCTCATCTGAGACTCTAAACAACATTCGGTAACCACGTACATCTATTCCCTATAACCCTAGCGTCATCGAACCTTAAGTGTGTAGACCTTACGGGTTCGGGAACCATGCAGACATGACCGAGACGTTCTCCGGTCAATAACCAACAACGGGATCTGGATACCCATGTTGGCTCCCACATGTTCCACGATGATCTCATCAAATGAACCATGATGTCGAGGATTCGATCAATCCCGTATACAATTCCCTTTGTCTAGTGGTATTGTACTTGCCCGAGATTCGGTCGTCGGTATGCCGATACCTTGTTCAATATCGTTACCGGCAAGTCTCTTTACTCGTTCCGTAACACATCATCCCGTGATCAACCCCTTGGTCACATTGTGCACATTATGATGATGTCCTACCGAGTGGGCCCAAAGATACCTATCCGTCACACGGAGTGACAAATCCCAGTCTCGATTCGTGCCAACCCAACAAACACTTTCGGAGATACCCGTAGTGCACCTTTATATCCTCCCAGTTACGTTGTGACATTTGGTACACCCAAAGCATTCCTACGGTATCCGGGAGTTGCACAATCTCATGGTCTAAGGAAAAGATACTTGACATTAGAAAAGCTTTAGCATATGAACTACACGATCTTTGTGCTAGGCTTAGGATTGGGTCTTGTCCATCACATCATTCTCCTAATGATGTGATCCCATTATCAACGACATCCAATGTCCATGGTCAGGAAACTATAACCATCTATTGATCAACGAGCTAGTCAACTAGAGGCTTACTAGGGACATGGTGTTGTCTATGTACCCACACATGTATCTGAGTTTCCTATCAATACAATTGTAGCATGGATAATAAACGATTATCATGAACAAGGAAATATAATAATAATAACTAATTTATTATTGCCTCTAGGGCATATTTCCAACAAAAGGAATAAATTTTATTTAACTATCATGGTGGTTGTTCAACATTGAGAAGGGTACTCCAACTCAATCCCAATTAAGCATCAACATTAAACCCAACAAAATTAATTTAAAAGTAACATGATGAGATTCACATGATAATCCAGGTACTAGATACTCAAAACGTCCATAACCGGGGACACAACTAACCATGATTAGTTTATACACTCTGCAGAGGTTTGCGCACTTTTCCCCACAAGACTCGATCTCCTCTGTTGGATTTCTCGCACTACAGGGTGTTTGAGAAACGGATGACCGAGACACAGTCTTTCAGAAGCATAAACTCCCTACTCCAGGTAGACATTTACACCTACTTTCCCCTACATCTGCTAGTCTACCTCTTCAAGAGTTCACACAACTTAGTCAACTATGCTAGAGCCCATATTAGCTTGTGGCTGCACACAAAAGTTTCTAGCATGAAAAATCTCATGATCCCTTTGAGCCTGGGTGGCGGTCCATAGGAGAATCACACGGTACACCAGGATTTCCAAAAATACATGCAACACTGGGTTCCCTAGGTGCCTCAATCCACCCAGATGTGAGTTTAAGTTGCCACCTTAAGTAAACCATTAAATATCAATCTCACACCTGTCATGAAAACACTCACCCAATCCACATCTACTAGCATAGCATAGCAACATAAGCAAACGTAGAAGTAACTTCCCAAGGTTTGATAATAAAACAGGTAATAGGTACTACCTCATCTACATCCCAGAACCGACACATTAATTAGATCCTAACTATGCAATTGTTTGAGGATTGATCTAATGCAATAAAACTGGGTAGTAAAGAGGTATGATCAAAGTGTTACTTGCCTTGCCGATGATCCGTGAAACCTAGAGATTCGAAGTAGCAAGCGGCGCACTCCGGGTACTCTATCGCAAACAAACAATCATACAATAAGTACTCATCTAATGCACAGGTAAAACTCAAATAAGAGATCTAACTAGAAAGTTCAACTTAAGAACTCCGGTTTGCAAAAAGAATCAAATCAAACGAAGCAACGAAACTCAAACGGTGAAAGAAACAAGCTTCGTTTACTAATCTGGACCTAAGTCAAAATTTTACAGTAGCAAAAACTTGTTTGAGTAGGTTAAACGAAAAGAGGGTTTCGAGACGAAACTCTAGGCGCTTGAATCGCCTGATTCTGATAAACAAGCGAAAAGTTATACTAAAACGAAAATCGGATCAGAAATCACGATCAGAAATAATCGCGGAAAATCCGAGAAAAAGAAAAACGGACGAACAGGCTAACGAACGAACGTTCGCTGTCTGCGGCTAAACAATGAAAACCGTTCGTTAAAACGAACGTATTGATGAACGTCCGCTAAATAAACTAAACCGTAAAAAACCAATCTATAAAAAAATAAAATAAACCCGGGTTCTAAAATAAAACCGACGGTTTTCTCTCGAAAACCGTGGCGATGGCGGTGGCTACCTCCGGTGGGTCCGGCGAGCGAGGTGGCGGGCTCCGACAATGGCGGGGTCTCCGGCGAGGGCGGCGGGTGGCGGCGGGGTGCGGGGCGGTGGCGGCGGCGTGGCTCGGGTGGCGGCGGCGTGGTTTCGGGGGGGCTGGCGGCTCGGGCTCCCCTGACTTATAAGGCCGGCTAGGCCTAGAGTCCCAGGTGGACACGGCCCGGTAGGTCGGTTAGTTTTAAAAAAAATAATTTTGCACAGAAAAACAAATAAAAGAAACACTAAACGGACTCCAAAAATCCCGAAATAAATTTTCCCCGACTTCTAAAATCAAGCCGGAAAAGATGAACATTTATTTGGGGCCTAAATGCAATTTCGAAAAATGCACATTTTTCCTAAATTCAAATAAAATAGCCAAAAACTCCGAAATAGAATCTTATTTGATTTTTTTATTAAATCCTCAATATTTCTTTATTTTGGGAAAGTCATTTTATTCCCTCTCTTATTTTATACTAGAAACAAATGAAGATAAAATAAATAAAATCAAATGATCCTATTTCCAAAAATTGAGAAAACTCAAATATGAAAATAACGAAATCCCCAACTCTCTCTGTGGGTCCTTGAGTTGCGTAGAATTTCTAGGATCGAGCCAAAATGCAATAAAATATGATATGCAATGATGATCTAATGTATAACATTCCAGATTGAAAATTTGGGATGTTACAATGAAGAACATGGTGCTACTTTGAAGAACAAATGTGGAAAAAGGATAGTAACATTGTCCCTTCTCTTTTTTTCTATTTTTTTTTCTTTTGGGCTCTTTGGCCTCTTTTATTTATTATAGTCTGGAGTCTCATCCCGACTTGTGGGGGAATCATAACCTCCATCATCCTTTCCTCACATGGGACAATGCTCCAATAATGAAGATCATCATAGTTTTATTTACTTACAACTTGATATTAGAACAAAGATATGACTCTATATGAATGCTTCATGCATATAGAACAATATGAAAAAGATGGTGTGCGTCATAATAAAACGGAACGGTGGAAGTTACATGGCAATATATCTCGGAATGGTTATGGAAATGCCATGATAGATAAGTATGGTGGTTGTTTTGAGGAAGGGGATAAGGTGGGTTTAATGCACCGAAGAAAATTTGGGTGGTACTAGAGAGGCTAGCAATGGTGGAAGGGTAAGAGTGCGTATAATCCATGGACTCAACATTAGTCATAAAGAGCTCACATACTTTTTGCAAAAAATTATTAGCAATCAAAGCAAAGTACTAATACGCATGCTCCTAGGGGAGAGGTTGGTAGGAGTTAACAATCGCACGCTCCCGACCTCTACACAAAGGAAGAAAATCAAGGATAAATTATGCTCGAACTTCATTACATAATGGTTCACCCTACATGCATGCTACGGGAATCACAAACCTTAACACAAGTATTTCTCTTAATACATAATTACTCACTAGCATGACTCTGATACGTCCATTTTGCATCATGATTTCCTACTATTATTTATAATGTTTTTATGCATAATAATGCTTTATGGAGTAATTCGAATGCCTTTTCTCTCATAATATGCAATGTTTACACAAAGAGGGAGAATGCCGACAGTCGGAATTCTAGACCTAAAAAAGCTACATCAGAGTTACCTATTCTGCACATCTCCAAATGAACTGAAAATTTACAGAGAATTATTTTGGAATATATAAAAAAAATACTGGAGCAAATAACTATCGAGGGGGCCAGCTAGTGAGCACAAGACACCAGGGCACGCTAGGCCCCCCAGGCGCGCCCTGGTGGGTTTCGCTTAGCCAACCCACCTCGAGTGCCCATCTTATAGTATATATGTCATTTTGACCTAGAAAAAAGGAAAGGACTTTCAGGACGAAGCGCCACAGTCTTGAGGTGGAACTTGGGCAAGAGCACTTTTGCCCTCCGGCAGAGCGATTCCGCTGGGGGAACTTCCCCCCTGAGGGGGAAATCATCGTCATCGTCATCACCAGCAACCCTCTCATCTTTGGGACGCTAATCTCCATCAACATCTCCAACAACACCATCTCCTCTCAAATCCTAGTTCATCTCTTGTGTTCAATCTTTGTACCGGAACCTTATATTCGTACTTGTGGGCGACTAATAGTGTTGATTACATCTTGTAGTTGATTACTATATGGTTTATTTGGTGGAAGATTATATGTTAAGATCCATTATGCTATTTAATACCCCTATGATCTTGAGCATGATTATCATTTGTGAGTAATTACTTTTGTTCTTGAGGTGAAACCTAGAGATTCGAAGTAGCAAGCGGCGCACTCCGGGTACTCTATCGCAAACAAACAATCATACAATAAGCACTCATCTGATGCACAGGTAAAACTCAAATAAGAGATATAACCAGAAAGTTCAACTTAAGAACTCCGGTTTGCAAAAAGAATCAAATCAAACGAAGCAACGAAACTCAAACGGCGAAAGAAACAAGCTTCGTTTACTAATCTGGACCTAAGTCAAAATTTTACAGTAGCAAAAACTTGTTTGAGTAGGTTAAATGAAAAGAGGGTTTCGAGACGAAACTCTAGGCGCTTGAATCGCCTGATTCTGATAAACGAGCGAAAAGTTATACTAAAACGAAAATCGGATCAGAAATCACGATCAGAAATAATCGCGGAAAATCCGAAAAAAAGAAAAACGGACGAACAGGCTAACGAACGAACGTTCGCTGTCTGCGGCTAAACGATGAAAACCATTCATTAAAACGAACGTATTGACGAACGTCCGCTAAATAAACTAAACCGTAAAAAAACCAATCTATAATAAAATAAAATAAACCCGGGTTCTAAAAAACCCCGACGGTTTTCTCTCGAAAACCACGGCGGCGGCGGCTACCTCCGGCGGGTCCGGCGAGCGAGGCGGCGGGCTCCGACGGCGGCGGGGTCTCCGGCGGGGCGGCGGGTGGCGGCGGGGTGCGGGGCGGTGGCGGCGGCGTGGCTCGGGTGCGGCTAGGGTTTCGGGGGGGGGGGGGGTTGGCGGCTCGGGCTCCCCCGACTTATAAGGCCGGCTAGGCCTAGAGTCCCAGGTGGACACGGCCCGGTAGGTCAGTTAGTTTTTTTTTAAAATATTTTTGCGCAGAAAAACAAATAAAAGAAATACTAAACGGACTCCAAAAATCCCGAAATAAATTTTTCCCGACTTCTAAAATCAAGCCGGAGAAGATGAACATTTATTTGGGGCCTAAATGCAATTTCGAAAAACGCACATTTTTCCTAAATTCAAATAAAATAGCCAAAAACTTCGAAATAAAATCTTATTTGATTTTTTTATTAAATCCTCAATATTTCTTTATTTTGGGAAAGTCATTTTATTCCCTCTCTCATATTTTATACTAGAAACAAATGAAGATAAAATAAATAAAATCAACTGATCCTATTTCCAAAATTTGAGAAAACTCAAATATGAATATAACGAACTCCCCAACTCTCTCCGTGGGTCCTTGAGTTGCATAGAATTTCTAGGATCGAGCCAAAATGCAATAAAATATGATATGCAATGATGATCTAATGTATAACATTCCAGATTGAAAATTTGGGATGTTACAATGAAGAACATGGTGCTACTTTGAAGAACAAGTGTGGAAAAAGGATAGTAACATTGTCCCTTCTCTTTTTTTTCTCATTTTTTCTTTTTTTTCTTTTGGGCTCTTTGGCCTCTTTTATTTATTATAGTCTGGAGTCTCATCCCGACTTGTGGGGGAATCATAACCTCCATCATCCTTTCCTTACATGGGACAATGCTCTAATAATGAAGATCATCACAGTTTTATTTACTTACAACTCGATATTAGAACAAAGATATGACTCTATATGAATGCTTCATGCATATAGAACAATATGACAAAGATGGTGTGTGTCATAATAAAATGGAAGGGTGGAAGTTACATGGAAATATATCTCGGAATGGTTATGGAAATGCCATGATAGATAAGTATGGTGGTTGTTTTGAGGAAGGGGATAAGGTGGGTTTAATGCACCGGCGAAAAATTGGGTGGTACTAGAGAGGCTAGCAATGGTGGAAGGGTAAGAGTGCGTATAATCCATGGACTCAACATTAGTCATAAAGAGCTCACATACTTATTGCAAAAAATTATTAGCAATCAAAGCAAAGTACTAATACGCATGCTCCTAGGGGAGAGGTTGGTAGGAGTTAACAATCGCACGCTCCCGACCTCTACACAAAGGAAGAAAATCAAGGATAAATTGTGCTCCAACTTCATCACATAATGGTTCACCCTACATGCATGCTACGGGAATCACAAACCTTAACACAAGTATTTCTCTTAGTACATAATTACTCACTAGCATGACTCTGATACGTCCATTTTGCATCATGATTTCCTACTATTATTTATGATGTTTTTATGCATAATAATGCTTTATGGAGTAATTCGAATGCCTTTTCTCTCATAATATGCATGGTTTACACAAAGAGGGAGAATGCCGACAGTTGGAATTCTAGACCTAAAAAAGCTACGTCAGAGTTACCTATTCTGCACATCTCCAAATGAACTGAAAATTAATAGAGAATTATTTTGGAATATATAAAAAAAATACTGGAGCAAATAACTATCGGAGGGGGGGCACCTAGTGAGCACAAGACACCAGGGCACGCTAGGCCCCCCAGGCACGCCCTGGTGGGTTTCGCTTAGCCCAGCCTACCTCCAGTGCCCATCTTATAGTATATATGTCATTTTGACCTAGAAAAAAGGAAAGGATTTTCAGGACGAAGCTCCACAGTCTCGAGGCAGAACTTGGGCAAGAGCACTTTTGCCCTCCGGCAGAGCGATTCCACTGGGGGAACTTCCCTTCTAAGGGGGAAATCATCGTCATCGTCATCACCAACAACCCTCTCATCTTTGGGACGCTAATCTCCATCAACATCTCCAACAACACCATCTCCTCTCAAATCCTAGTTCATCTCTTGTGTTCAATCTTTGTACCGGAACCTTATATTCGTACTTGTGGGCGACTAGTAGTGTTGATTACATCTTGTAGTTGATTACTATATGGTTTATTTGGTGGAAGATTATATGTTAAGATCCATTATGCTATTTAATACCCCTATGATCTTGAGCATGATTATCATTTGTGAGTAATTACTTTTGTTCTTGAGGTCACGGGAGAAGTCATGTTGCAAGTAATCATGTGAACCTGATATGTGTTCGATATTTTGATGATATGCATGTTGTGATTCCCTTAGTGGTGTCATGTGAACGTCGACTACATGAAACTTCACCATATTTGGGCCTAAGGGAATGCATTGTGGAGTAGTTATTAGATGATGGGATGCTAGAGTGATGAAATCTTAAACCGTAGTTTATGCGCTACTTTGTAAGGGACCGATTTGGATCCAAAAGTTTAATTCTATGGTTAGATTTTATCTTAATACTTTTCTCATAGTTGCGGATGCTTTCAAGGGGGTTAATCATAAGTAGGAGGTTTGTTCAAGTAATAACAACACCTAAGAACCAATCCACCCACATATCAAATTATCAAAGTAGCGTACACGAATGAAGCCAACATGATGAAAGTGATATGGTGAAATTCCTGTGTACCCTCAAGAACGCTTTGCTTATTATTAGAGACCGTTTTGGCCCGCCCTTTGCCACAAAAGGATTGGGCTACCTTTATGCACTTTATTTACCGTTACTGTTACTTGCTCATTACAACTTATCTTGCTATCGAACTACTTGTTACCGACTATTTCAGTGCTTGCAGAAAATACCTTGCTGAAAACCACTTGTCATTTCCTTCTGCTCCTCGTTGGATTTGACACTCTTACTTATCAAAAGGACTACGGTTGATCCCCTATACTTGTGGGTCATCAAGGCTCTTTTCTGGCGCCGTTGCCGGGGAGTGAAGCGCTCTTGGTAAGTGGAAATTGGTAAGGAAAAATTTATATAGTGTGCTGAAATTTATTGTCACTTGTTACTATGGAAAACAATCCTTTGAGGGATTTGTTCGGGGTATCTTCACCTCGATCGAAACAAAATTAGTTGCCCCTCAACCTACTGCACCTACTAAAAATATTGGTTATGAAATTCCTTCAGGTATGATAGAACAACTGCCAGCTAATTCTGATGCAGGAGATGGAACTAAACATCCTGATATGCACTTGATAAATGTGGATGAAATTTGTGGATTATTTAAGCTTGCAGGTTTATACGGATATGAATCTAATAAGAAGGTCTTACCTTTATCTTTGAAGTGAAAAGCATTGACATGGTATAGGCTATGTGATGATATTGGATCTTGGAACTAGAATCGTTTGAAATTGGAATTTCACCAAAAAAAAATTATCCTATGCATCTAGTTCATCATGATCGGAATTCTATATGTAATGTTTTGGCCTCATGAAGGAGAAAGTATCACTCTATCTTGGGGGAGGCTTAAGACAATGTTATATTCATGCCCCAATCGTGATCAGAATTTTTATGCTCGACTTTCTCATGATGATCGATCCATGCTCGATACTCCTTGTATTGGTTCTTTTACGAAGAAGACTATTGAATTCAGGTGGGATATTTTGGAAATAATTAAACACAACTCTAAAGATTGGGAACTTGGCGAAGGTAAAGAGTTAGGTATTGATCTTGAGTTTGATTGTGTTAAATATTTTATGAATATTGATGCTTTCCACAAGTTTAGCACTAAACATGGACTTGACTCTGAGATAGTAGCCTCCTTTTGCGTATCATTTGCTACTCATGTTGATCTCCCTAAAGAGAAGTGGTTTAAATATCATCCCCCTATTAAAGAAGAAATTAAAGAACCGGACATAATTAAAGATGAAACTATTATTTACAATGTTGATCCAGTTGTGCCTACTGCTTATATTGAAAAACCACCTTTCCCTGTTAGGATAAAGGAACATGCTAAGGTTCAACTATGGTTCGCAAAAGTAATATTAGAGCACCTAAACGTGCTGACCAAATTAAAGTAGAACCTAGTGTTGCTATGGTTAAGGATCTCCTGGTAGAAAATACTGATGGGCATGTTATTTAGTTCTGTGATGAAGCTGCTAGAATTGCCAAACCTGATGAAGAAGATAAACATAGACCTTTTGTTGTCATGCCTATTGTCTTAGTTAAAATAGAAGATAATTGTTATCATTGTTTATGTGACTTAGGTTCTAGTGTGATTGCTATTCCTTTTACTCTTTACCAAGAAATTATGAATGATATAACACTCGCTGAAATAGAAGACATAAATGTCACGATTAAACTTGCTAATAGAGACACTATCACACCACTTGGGATTGTTAGAGATGTTGAAATCTTGTGTGGGAAAATAAACCTTACTGATTTTCTAGTTCTTGGTTCCCCAAAAGATGACATTTGTCCCATTATCTTTGGTAGACCTTTCTTGAACACTGTCAATGCTACTATAGATTGTCATAAACAAACTGCCAGTGTTTGCTTTGGTGACGAGTCTCATGAATTTAATTTTTCCAAGTTTAATAGACAACCTCATAAGAAAGAATTACCAAGTAAGGATGAAATAAATGGTCTTGCTTCTATTGCCGTGCCTCCTACTGATCCACTAGAACAATATTTGCTAGACCATGAAAATGATATGCATATGCATGAAAGGAATGAAATAGATAAAATCTTCTTTGAACAACAACCTTTGCTCAAACGCAATTTTCCTACTGAAACACCAGGAGGACCTCCTCCATCGAAAGGTGATCCTGTGTTTGGATTGAAACAATTGCCTAATACTTTGAAATATGCTTATCTTGATGGGAAAAAGATATATCCTGTTATTATTAGTGCTAACCTTTCAGAACATGAAGAAGAAAGATTATTGAAAATTCTGAATAAGCACCGTGCTACCATTGGATATACTCTTGATGATCTTAAAGGCATTAGTCCCACTCTTTGCCAGCACAAGATTAATATGGAACCTGATGCTAAACCCGTTGTTGATCACCAGCGACGTTTGAATCCTAAGATGAAAGAAGTGGTAATAACTGAAATATTAAAGCTTCTGGAAGAAGGTATAATATATCCCATAGCTAATAGTAGATGGGTAAGTCCTGTTCATTGTGTCCCTAAGAAGGGAGGTATTACTGTTGTTCCTAATAATAAAAATGAACTTATCCCACAAGGATATGTTACTGGCTATAGAATGGTAATTGATTTCAGAAAATTAAATAAAGCTACTAGAAAAGATCATTACCCTCTGCCTTTTATTGATCAAATGTTGGAAAGATTATCTAAGCACACACACTTTTGCTTTTTTGATGACATTCTGGTTTTTCTCAAATACCTATTTCACAACCCGATCAAGACAAAACCACCTTTACCCGCCCCCTTTGGAACCTATACTTATAGATATATGCCTTTTGGTTTATGCAATGCATCTGCTACCTTTCAAAGATGTATGACTACTATATTCTCTGATTTTTGTCAAAAGATTGTTGAGGTTTTCATGGATGATTTTTCTATTTATGGAAATTCTTTTGATGATTGCTTAAGCAACCTTGATCGAGTTTTGCAGATATGTGAGCAAACTAATCTTGTCTTGAATAGGGAGAAGTGCCACTTTATGGTTAATGCAGGTATTGTCATGGGGCATAAAATTTCTGAACGAGGTATTGAGGTGGATAAAGCTAAAGTTGATGCAGTTGAGAAAATGCCCTGTCCTAGAGATATTAAAGGTATTCGTAGTTTCCTAGGTCATGCTGGTTTCTATAGGAGATTTATTAAAGACTTCTCTATAATTTCTAGGCCTCTTACAAATCTTTTACAAAAGGACGTTCCATTTGTTTTTGATGATGATTGTGTAGAAGCCTTTGAAACACTTAAGAAAGCCTTAACTTATGCACCTATTGTTCAACCACCTGATTGGATCTTGCCTTTTGAAATTATGTGTGATGCTAGTGACTATGTTGTTGGTGATGTTCTAGGATAAACAGTTGATAAGAAATTGAATGCTATTCATTATGCTAGCAAAACTCTAGACAATGCCCAAAGAAATTATGCTACTACAGAAAAATAATTTTTAGCAGTTGTGTTTGCTTGTGACAAATTCAGGTCTTACATTGTTGATTCCAAAGTAATTGTTCACACTGATCATGATGCTATTAAATATCTTACGGAAAAGAAAGATGCTAAACGTAGACTCATTAGGTGGGTTCTCTTACTACAAGAATTTGATTTACATACCACTAATAGAAAAGGAGTTGAGAACCCCATAGCTGATGACTTGTCTAGGTTAGAGAATATCCTTGACGACCCACTACCTATTGATGATAGCTTTCCTGATGAACAACTAGCTACAATAAATGTTTCTCATAACACTCCTTGGTATGCTGACTATGCTAATTATATTGTTGCTAAATACATACCACCTACTTTCACAAACCAACAAAAGAGGAAAATTCTTCTACGATTTAAGACATTACTTTTGGGATGACCCACATCTTTATAAAGAAGGAGTAGATGGTATTATTAGACGTTCTATACCTGAGTATGAAGAGAAACAGTTCCTATGGAAATGTCACTCCAAAGCTTATGGAGGGCATCATGCGGGAGATAGAACCGCTCATAAGGTATTGCAATCTGGTTTTTATTGGCCTTCTCTCTTAAAATATGCCCGTAAGTTTGTTTTATCTTGCGATGAATGTCAATGAAGTGGTAATATCGGTAAGCGTCAAGAAATGCCTATGGACTATTCACTTGCTATTGAACCATTTGATGCTAGGGGTTTTGATTATATGGGATCTTTTCCTTCTTCTAATGGGTATACACATATTTTGGTTCTTGTTGATTATGTTACTAAGTGGGTAGAAGCTATTCCAACTAGTAGTGCTGATCATAACACTTCCATTAAAATGCTTAAAGAAGTTATTTTCCCAAGGTTTGGTGACCATAGATATTTAATGACCGATGGTGGTTCACACTTATTCATGGTGCTTTCCGTAAAATGCTATCATAGAATTGCTTCACCCTATCATGCTCAATCTAGTGGGCAAGTTGAACTTAGCAATAGAGAAATAAAGCTCATATTACAAAATACTATTAATATGTCTCGAAATAATGGTCTAAGAAATTTGATGATGCACTTTGGGCCTATAGAACAACATATAAAAATCCTATGGGTATGCCTCCTTATAAAATGGTTTATGGAAAAGCTTGTCATTTTCCTCTTGAGTTAGAACATAAAGCATATTGGGCAATTAAAGAACTCAACTATGATTTCAAACTTGCCGGTGAAAAGAGGTTATTTGATATTAGCTCATTAGACGAATGGAGAACCAAAGCTTATGAAAATGCCAAATTATTCAAAGAAAAGCTTAAAAGATGGCATGACAAAAGAATCCAAAAGCGGGAATTCAAAGTTGAAGAATATGTTCTTTTGTACAACTCTCATTTCAGATTCTTTGCACAAAAACTTCTGTCTAAATGGGAAGGACCATATGTTATCGAGGAGGTTTATCGCTCTGGAGCCATCAGGATCAATAATGCCGAAGGTACGAACCCGAAGGTGGTCATTGGGCAAAGAATTAAGCACTATATCTCAGGTATGTCTATTAATGTTGAAAGCAATATTATCCAAACCATGACATCGGAGGAACACATAAAGGAAACCTTCTGGAACACTCCAGAATACTAAAAAAGAGGAGGAATATGATACGGTAAGTAAAGGCACTCCAAAAAATCTGAAAAATATTTTTTGACAGTTTTGGAATATTACAAAAATTAGGAAAATAAGAAACAACCAGGAAGGCACCCGAGGGGGGCACAAGACACCAGGGCGCTCCTGGGCCCCTAGTGCGCCCAGGTGGATTGTGACCACCTCGGGAATGTTTTCGACTCCGTTTCCTCCCATTTGCTTGTTTACCAAGATAAAAAATCTTTATATACCCCCGAACATATTGACTACCGTATCACAGAGAAATCTTCTGTTCTTCTTTCTTGCTGTTGTCTGGCAGATCTGAAAATAGTTCATCTCAAGACTCGGAGGGTGAGAGCTATGTTGCTGATTATATTGCAAACCCCAAGGTTTACGGAGATGCGCAACATTATGGTTGGACCACGAAGGAACAAGAAGACTATGATCCGAAAGGGAAAGAAGAGACAAGCTCAGATTAAGATGAAGTTCCAATACCCCAACCTATGGACATGCACGTGGAATTCAAGAAGTCAAGTCTCCTTTAATAAAGCAAAGAAACCTAAGATCCAGTTTATGCCTTTTCGGCTCTTGCAGGAGAACAATCAGGAATTATGCAAAAAGATATTAAAGCTTGAGTAGGAGGTCGATGATTTGGGGGAAGAAAATTCCATCCTCAAGCATAAGCTGAGGAAGAATAACACTCATACTACATCACCACCACCATCATCATATTCCCCAACAAAAGAAACTTGAGTTCATGGTATGGGCACTCCCCTTGGCTTGTGCCAAGCTTGGGGGAGGTGCCCCAGTATCGTAACACCACCACCATCTTTGCCTTTATCTATTTTAGTTCGATATTTAGTTATCCTATGATTTAGTTGAATACAAGTTTAGTTTGATCCTTTCTTTTCGAGTGCTTGCTTAGTGATCTTTCTATCTATGTAATCATGTAAGAGATATATAATAAAGAGTAGTTTGAGTTTTGTTTCTTTACCCTTTTTGTTTCAATAAAAAAGAAAGGAAAATAAATGAAAAAGATCATATGCTAATCTTATGGTAAGTAATGACATCACATAAGAAAAGTATAAGTGGTAAAATTTATTGGAGATTGACAAACATAGCATTAGTCAATGATGCAATTCATGAAAGAATTAAAAAGGGAAGAGAAGATTCACATGCAAATTTACTATCTTGCACATCTTTTATGATTGTGAGCCCCCATTAGATATTATGTGTCAAAATTGTTGATGTTGGACAAGGAAGACAATGTAATGATTTATGTTTGTTCATATTCACATAGAAGTTATATTGTTATAGATCCTTCAACAAGTGGTGCTTGCTCAATATCTTTGCTAGCAAAAATTCTGCACTAAGTAGAGATACTACTTGTGCATCCAAAAACCTTAAACCCAAAATCTTATTTTGAGAGTCCACCATACCTACCTATGGATTGAGTAAGATCCTTCAAGTAAGTTGTCATCAGTGCAATAAGGCAATAAAATTGCTTCTAAATGTGTTGGATAATTTAGTGTAAGAGAAAATTGAGCGTTGTATGAACTTGTGATGGCAAAATAATAAAAGCGACAAAATGCATAATAAAGGTTGCTATCATAAGGGGCAATACAACGTGACGTTCTTTTGCATTAAGGATTTGGCATACAAACAAAAAGCGCATGTCAACCTCTGCTTCCCTCTGCAAAGGGCCTATCTTTTACTTTTATGCATTTACTTTTATGTAAGAGTCAAAGTATTCTTCCCTATTCCTTTTTTATTTTCTCTTTTTGCAAGCATCATGTGTGAGGAAAGATCTAGGCACATATATCCAGTTGGATATGAGTGGGCATGAGTTATTATTGTTGACATCACCCTCGAGCTGAATACGTTGCGAGGCGAAACTATAAGCCCCTATCTTCCTATGTGTCCAGTTGAAACTTTTTGTTCATGGGTATGCTGTGAGTGTTAGCAAGCATAGAAGCTTGAATGATGGTATTATTAGACATTGTGTACCTGAGCATGAACAAGAACAAATCCTATGGAAATATCACTCCGAAGCTTATGGAGGACATCATGCGGGAGATAGAACTGCTCATAAGGTATTGCAATTTGGTTTTAATTGCCCTACCCTCTTCAAGGATGCCCGTAAGTTTGTTTTATCTTGTGATGAATGTCAAAGAATTGGTAATATCGGTAAGCGTCAAGAAATGCCTATGAACCATTCACTTGCTGTTTAACCATTTGATGTTTGGGGTTTTGATTATATGGGACCATTTCCTTCCTCTAATGGGTATACACATATTTTGGTTGCTGTTGATTATGTTACTAAGTGGGTAGAAGCTATTCCAACTAGTACTGCTGATCATAGCACTTCCATTAAAATGCTTAAAGAAGTTATTTTCCCAAGGTTTGGAGTCCCTAGATGTTTAATGATTGATGGTGGTTCACACTTTATTCATCGTGCTTTTCGTAAAATTCTTGCTAAATATGATGTTAACCATAGAATTCCTTCACCCTGTCATCCTCAATCTAGTGGTCAAGTTGAACTTAGCAATAGAGAAATAAAACTGATATTACAAAAACTGTTAATAGGTCCCAAAAGAATTGGTCAAAGAAATTGGATGATGCACTTTGGGCCTACAGAACAGCATATAAAAATCCTATGGGTTTGTCTCCCTACAAAATGGTTTATGGAAAAGCTTGTCATTTACCTCTTGAGTTAGAACATAAAGCATATTGGGAAATTACAGAACTTAATTATGATTTCAAATTTGCCGGTGAAAAGATGTTATTTGATATTATCTCACTAGATGAATGGAGAACCCAAACTTTTGAAAATGCCAAATTGTTTAAAGAAAAAGTTAAAAGATGGCATGACAAAAAGAATGCAAAGCGGGAATTCAAAGTTGGGGAATATGTTCTTTTGTACAACTCGTTTTAGGTTCTTTGCAGGAAAACTTCTCTCCAAATGGGAAGGACCATATGTTATTGAAGAGGTTTATCGCTCTAGAGCTATTAAGATTAATAATTCCGAAGGTACCAATCCGAAGGTAGTCAACGGGGAAAGAATTAAGCACTACATCCCAAGTACATCTATTAATGTTGAAAGGAATATTATTCAAGCCATGATACCAGAGGAAAATATAAAAGAAACCTTCTGGAACACTCCAGAATCCTAAAAAGAGGAGGTACATGATACGGTAAGTAAACGGACTCCGAAAAATCCGTAAAATATTTTTTGTCAATTTTGAAATATTATAGAAAGTAGGAAAATAAGAAATAACCAGGAAGGCAACTGAGGAGGGCACAAGACACCAGGGCGCGCCTGCCTTTCCTGGCACGCCCAGGTGGGTTGTACCCACCTCGAGAACCTTCCTGACTTCTTTTTCCCCCCGTTTGCTTGTTTCCCAAGATAAAAAATCTTTATATACCCCCCAAACGTATTAACCACTATATCGCAAAGAAATCTTCTGTTCTTCTTTCTTGTTGTTTTCTGACAGATCTAGATCTCCATGGCTGCTCCGAACTCCTCCAAGGACATGTTCTTTGAGAAGGCCATCAACTCGTATTTGCGGGAGGTGATGCAGCACCCTCAAGCCATTGAGATGCATGAGGGGGTGCTCCACATCTGGGATGTCTAGGGGCCCAAGAGGACGGGAACCGTGGAGGCCAGGCTCGAAGCCATGGAGCAGGAGGTCTTCAAGTGCAATGAGATGGTGGAACATGGGCTCAGTGCCAATCACCTCATGATTACGGAGTTCAACCATGATCACAAGGTGGAAGGTCGGCCCATGAAGGACATCGTCTTGACCCTCAACGAGCAAATCAATTTTCTGCAAAGCCAAGTCTATGATCTCCAAAATCAAGCCTTTGAATATGAGGCAACATTTAAAGGTATGAGTTTAGCTGCCAGTTGCAGGATTCGTGAGACTCGCGCTTCCTCTTATGATGGTGAACTGCTGCCGTGGAAGCCGGAGGATAAGCTCGCTACTGCCTCATCACCACCACCATCATCATCTTCCCCAACAAAGGAGACTTGAGTACATGGTATGGGCACCCCTTGGCTTGTGCCAAGCTTGGGGGAGGTGCCCCGGTATTGTATCACCACCACTATCTTTGCCTTTTATCTATTTTAGTTCGATCTTTAGTTATCATTCGATTTACTTGAATAAAAATTTAGTTCGATCTGTTTTCGAGTGCTTGCTTAGTGATCTATCTATCTATGTAATCGTTTGCGAGATATGTAATAAAGATTAGTTTGAGTTTTGTTTCTTTACCACTTATGTTTCAATAAAAATAAAAGGACCGGTCTAGCTGGCGGCTGGGCGCTCGTTGCCGCTCGCGAGTGGCCGGCTATTTTAAGATTTTTTATCCCCTTCCTAGTTAACCGTCTTAATTAAGAAGGGACATTTACATCTATGCCCTTAACTCGAACCCACTACTCAGTTTTGCCCCTAATTTTTAGGTATGCTCAGTTTTGCCCCTCCGCCATTAGTTTCACTTATAGAAATGCCCTTCTCTGCCGTTACCATCCGGTCAAAGGTCTTTGACCGTCCTGAAAAAATAGCAAAAAAGATCAAAAAAATATGAAATTTGGTGGGATCGAAGATAGTCATGTCCGCAAGGCGCGTGCACATTTTCATGCCGTTCGGACACTCCGGGAGCTCGTGTCAAAGGAAAACATAAATTTTGTACGCATGCGAGCAGTAAATTCAAAAAAATAGAAAAAAAATCAAAAAAATATATGAAAGTTTGTGGGACTGAAGATATTCAGGTTGGCAAGATGTGTGCATGTTTTTGTTATGTTTGGACATCGTAGGAGCTCGTGGAGAAGAAAAACAAATTTTAGCTCAAAAAAACTTTGAAAAAATGCAGTATTTTGTTTTTTTCTCTAGAGCGCCTCGTACGTCATTTGATCACCAAAACTTGCAAGCACCTTGTGCACTCAAGCCTCTTTGACGCCAAATAAATTCAATTTTTTTAAAACTTTTTTGCTATTTTTTTCGAATTTACTATTCATAGGCATAAATTATTTATTTTTTCCTTTGCCACGAGCTCCCAGAGTGTCCAACCAACACAAAATTATGCACGCGCCTTGCGGACATGACTATCTTCGATCCCACCAAATTTCATATTTTTTTGATTTTTTTGCTATTTTTTTCTGGATGGTCAAAGTACTTTGACCGGACAGTAACGGGGCAAAAGGGCATTTCTATAAGTGACACTAACGGCGGAGGGGCAAAACTGAGCATACCTGAAAATTAGGGGCAAAACTGAGTAGTGGGTTCGAGTTAGGGGCAGAACTGGAATTGGCCCAATTAAGAAAGCTTTTCACCTGGTCTTTAAATGTCTGCACAGTCATTCCTTCGGTGCATGCGTTTTATTCTTTGGTGTATTTAATTCGTGGTTTCAAAAACTAAAAAAGCATAACTTTCAATCCGCGTGTCGGAATTAAGATTCGTTTTCATCGCTAGAATCCTCGCGACATGCTCTTTGAAATTAGATTCCACATGGGGATGTTTTGAGGAACTAGTATTCCTGCCAATTAAATATCAATGTGTGTGCAACTAGACTAGATTGCCGCGCCAACTGAGCATATGTGTGTGTGCCAAAAAGTCCTGCCAACTAAACATCAATGTGTGTGCAACTAGACTAGATTGCCATGCCAGCTGAGCATATGTGTGTGTGGTAAAAAGTCCTGCCAACTAAACATCAATGTGTGTGCAACTAGACTAGATTGTCGCGCCAACTGAGCATATGTGTGTGCAACTAGTGTCCTGCCAAGTAAACATCAATGTGTGTGCAACTAGACTAAATTACAAGCCAACTGAGCATATGTGTGTGCAACTAGTCTTCCTGCCAACTAAACATCAATGCGTTTGCAACTAGACTACATTACAAGCCAACTAAACATCAAAGTGTGTGCAACTAGACTACATTCCAAGAGGAGGTTGCACATCGACTTTCATCGAGGCAATAGACTAGTTGCACATCAAAGTTGTCGTGGTTGCTAGGTTGCAACCTCATACGAAGGTGCAGCTCAAAATATTAGTTTTGGGAAAAATTTGCACGATGTAGTACTAAAGTTGCACAATATACCATCAAAGTTGGCATAAAAAAAATTCGTCAAAATATATCCATGCGGGATCTAGTTTCAAAGATCTCGTCGCGAGGATTCCAATAGTGAAAACGGATCTAAATTCCGAAGCACGGTTTAAAAGATATGACTTTTTAAAAATTTGAAAACCCAAACAAATGGACATGCGCATCCATGGAATAATGCGGCGTCTTATCCATGTGACCATCCAAATAGTACATGCCACGTCACCAATAAAGACAAAATTTAGACCACACAACTACATGCATGCGTGTGTAAGACCGGCCGCTCGTTTCCTCTAATTAGTGCGTATGCACTTTTTAGATTTTAGGAAAATAAAAATAAATAAATGAAAAAGAGCATATGCTAATCTTATGGTAAGTAATGACATCACATAAGGAAAAGTATATGTGGTAAAATTTATTGGAGATTGACAAACATAGCATTGGTCAATGATGCAACTCATGAAATAATTATAAGGGTAGAGAAGATTTACATGCAAATACACTATCCTGGACATCTTTTATGATTGTGAGCCCCCATTAAATATTATATGACAAAATTTTTAACGTTGGACAAGGAAGACAACGTAATGATTTGTGGTTGTTCATATTCACATAGAAGTTATATTGTCATAGATCCTTCAACATGTGGTGCTTTCTCAATATCTTTGTTAGCCAAAAACTCTGCACCAAGTATAGATACTACTTGTGCATCCAAAACCCCTTAAACCCAAAATCTTATTTTGAGAGTCCACCATACCTACCTATGGATTGAGTAAGACCCTTCAAGTAAGTTGTCATCGATGCGACAAGGCAATAAAATTGCTTCTAAATGTGTTGGATCATTTAGTGTAAGAGAAAATTGAGCGTTGTACGAACTTGTGATGGCAAAGTAATAAAAGTGATAGACTGCATAATAAAGGTTGCTATCATAAGAGGCAATATAACGTGATGTTATTTTGTATTAAGGGATTTGGCATAGAAACAAAAAGCGCATGGCAACCTCTGCTTCCCTTTGTGAAGGGCCTATATTTTACTTTTATATATTTACTTTTATGCAAGAGTAAAAGTATTCTCCCCTATTCCTTTTTATTTTCTCTTTTTGTAAGAATCATGTGGTGAGGAAAGATCTAGGCACATATATCTAGTTGGATATGAGTGAGCATGAGTTATTATTGTTGACATCACCCTTGAGGTGAATACGTTGGGTGGCGAAACTATAAGCCCCTACCTTTCTATGTGTCCGGTTGAAACTTTTTGCTCATGGGTATGATGTGAGTGTTAGCAATCATAGAAGGTTAAATGATGGTTGAGTATGTGGACCTGCCAAAAGGCCCCGATACGCGACCCTTCCCAAAAATATGATGAATTGTAGTTGCAAAGTTGATTGAGAACATAGTTTGTTGGTTTTCAATAGAATTTATGCTTTATATTTATATGTTGTGATGAATTGTTACTTGTTCATGAGAAGTTATATGATAAAAGTTGTGTGATAAAGTTTTATTTTAAAGTTCTTTGTTGTTATAATAATAAGCATGATGCTTCTATGTCCGTATTTTGTTTTTATCGACACCTCTCTAAGCACGTGGACATGTTTTTCGATATCGTTTTTTCGTTTGAGGACAAGCAAGGTCTAAGCTTGGGGCAGTTGATACGTCCATTTTGCATCATGATTTTCTGCTGTTATTTATAATGTTTGTGTGCATAATAATGCTTTTTGGAGTAACTCTAATGCCTTTTCATTCATAATATGCAAGGTTCACACAAAGAGGGAGAATGCCGACAGCTGGAATTCTGAACCTGAAAAAGCTACTTCGGAGTTACTTATTCTGCACATCTCCAAATGGGCTGAAAATTTACACAGAATTATTTTGAAATATATAAAAATACTGGAGCAAATAACTACTGGCGGGGGCCGCCTGGTGAGCACAAGACACCAGGGCGCGCCAGGCCCCCCAAGTGCACCCTGGTGGGTTGTGCTCAGCCCAGCCCACCTCCGGTGCCCATCTTCTGGTATATAGGTCATTTTGAACAAGAAAAAAAATAAGGAGAGGACTTTCGGGATGGAGCGCCGCCGTCTTGAGGCGGAACTTGGGCAGGAGCACTTTTGCTCTCCGGCCGAGCGATTCTGTCGGGGGAACTTCCCTCCCGGAGGGGGAAATCGAAGTCATTGTCATCACCAACAACCCTCTCATCTTTGGGAGGGCATCTCCATCAACATCTTCAACAACACCATCTCCTCTAAAACCCTAGTTCATCTCTTGTGTTCAGTCTTTGTACCGGAACCTCAGATTGGTACCTGTGGGTGACTAGTAGTGTTGATTACATCTTGTAGTTGATTACTATATGGTTTATTTGGTGGAAGATTATATGTTCAGATCCATTATGTTATTTATTACCTCTCTAATCTTGAGCATGATTATCATTTGTGAGTAGTTACTTTTGTTCTTGAGGTCACGGGATAAGTCATGTTGCATGTAATCATGTGAACTTGATATGTGTTCGATATTTTGATGATATGTATGTTATGATTCCCTTAGTGGTGTCATGTGAACGTCGACTACATGGCACTTCACCATATTTGGGCCTAAGGGAATGCATTGTGGAGTAGTTATTAGATGATGGGTTGCTAGAGTGACAGAAGCTTAAACCCTAGTTTATGTGCTACTTCGTAAGGGACTGATTTGGATCCAAAAGTTTAATGCCATGGTTAGATTTTATCGTAATACTTTTCTCGTAGTTGTGGATGCTTGCGAGGGGGTTGATTAGAAGTAGGAGGTTTGTTCAAGTAAGAACAACACCTAAGCACCGGTCCACCCACATATCAAATTATCAAAGTAGTGAACACGAATCAAACCAACATGATGAAAGTGACATGGTGAAATTCCCGTGTGCCCTCAAGAACGCTTTGCTTATTATAAGAGACCGTTTTGACTCGTTCTTTGCCACAAAAGGATTGGGCTACCTTGCTGCACTTTATTTACCGTTACCGTTACTTGTATGTTACAAATTATCTTGCTATCAAACTACCTGTTATTGTCAATTTCAATGCTTGCAGAGAATACCTTGCTGAAAACCACTTGTCATTTCCTTCTTCTCCTCATTGGGTTTGACACTCTTACTTATCGAAAGGACTACAATTGATCCCTGATGTCTACTACACAACCTTCTTCTTGTAGACGTTGTTGGGCCTGCAAGTGCACAAGTTTGTAGGACAGTAGCAAATTTCCCTCAAGTGTATGACCTAAGGTTTATCAATCCGTGGGAGGCGTAGGATGAAGATGGTCTCTCTCAAACAACCTTGCAACCAAATAACAAAGAATCTCTTGTGTCCCCAACACACCCAATACAATGGTAAATTGTATAGGTGCACTAGTTCGGCGAAGAGATGGTGATACAAGTGCAATATGGATGGTAGATAAAAGTATTTGTAATCTGAAATTATAAAAACAGCAAGGTAATAAGTGGTAAAAGTGAGCGCAAACGGTATTGCAATGATAGGAAACAAGGCATAGGGTTCATACTTTCACTAGTGCAAGTTCTCTAAACAATAATAACATAGATAGATCATATAACAATCCCTCAACATGCAACAAAGAGTCACTCCAAAGCCACTAATAGCGGAGAACAAACGTAGAGATTATGGTAGGGTACGAAACCACCTCAAAGTTATTCTTTCGGATCGATCTATTAAAGAGTTTGTATTAGAATAACACCTTAAGACACAAATCAACCAAAACCCTAATGTCACCTAGATACTCCATTGTCACCTCAAGTATCCGTGGGCATGATTATACGATATGCATCACACAATCTCAGATTCACCCAACCAACACAAAGTACTTCAAAGAGTGCCCCAAAGTTTCTACCGGAGAGTCAAGAAAACGTGTGCCAACCCCTATCCATAGGTTCATGAGTGGAACCCGCAAGTTGGTCACCAAAACATACATCAAGTGGTACATGATATCCCATTGTCACCACAGATAATCACGGCAGGACATACATCAAGTGTTCTCAAATCAAAGACTCAATCCGATAAGATAACTTCAAGAGGAAAACTCAATTCATCACAAGAGAGTAGAGGGGGAAGAAACATCATAAGATCCAACTATAATAGCAAAGCTCGCGATACATCAAGATCGTGCCATAGAAAGAACACGAGAGAGAGAGATAAAACACATAGCTACTGGTACATACCCTCAGCCCCGAGGGTGAACTACTCCCTCCTCATCATGGAGAGCGCCGGGATGATGAAGATGGCCACCGGTGAGGGGTCCCCCCCTCCGGTAGGGTGCCGGAACGGGCTCCCGAGAGGTTTGGTGGCTACAGAGGCTTGCGGCGGCGGAACTCCCGATCTATCTTCTCCGTGGATGTTTTTAGGGTATGTGGGACTATATAGGCGAAAGAAGTCGGTCGGGAGGTGCTCGAGGGGCCCACGAGACACGGGGCGCGCCCAGTAGGGGCAGGCTCCTATCTCCTAGCCTCCTCGAGGCTCTTCTGACGTGAACTCCAAGTCTCCTGGGTGATATTCTTCCAAAAATAACGATGCCGAAGGTTTCATTCCGTTTGGACTCCTTTTGATATTCCTTTTCTTTGAAATACTGAAACAGGCAATAAAACAGCAATATGGGCTGGGCCTCCAGTTAATAGGTTAGTCCCAAAAGTAATATAAAAGTGTATAATAAAGCCCATAATCATTCAAAACAGGTAATAATATAGCATGAATGCTTCATAAATTATAGCTACGTTGGAGACGTATCAATCCCCTATACTTGTGGATCATCAGGGCTGACAAACCCTCCCCTCCTATCTTTAATTAGGTTCAAAAATGCCTGGATGAGGATGGATTGGTTTAAGGAGTTTGTTGAGTAAAACTAGAATATTAATTACAAAGGGTCTATCTTAGATATCTCGCAACAAAAATGAGAATAATGCGACAGAAAATCAGGGATTGTGTGTTAAATGCTAATGCAATGTATATAAAGAGGAAAAAAATAACTGTTAGACTAGCTCAATGAGATAGATAAGAATGCCGAGCTCATGGGACTAAGTTCTCATGATAGAAACTTGCAAAGGGAGTTGAGAAGACAGTTGAATGATCTTCTCAAAGAAGAGGAGGTCAAAATGGCTCTAGAGATACAAGGATAAGGATATTAAAGAAGGTGAGTCAAACACCAGATATTACCATTCTAAAGTAGATGGACAAAAAAAGGATTTTGTCTCTAGAACAAGAAGGGGATGTGATTGAGGGATACCAACAATTGATGGAATATATTACTGAATATTACAAAAAATTGTTTGGACATGCTAACTCTTCTTCTATTTCTCTCAACATTCAGGCTTCAAAGACTATTTCCCCCCAGAAAGCTGATGATCTGCTGAGAGCCTTCTCTATGGAGGAAATACATCCTGTAGTCTTCTCCATGGATAAGAACAAAAGCCTTGGCCCTGATGGGTTCTCAATATATTTTTAGCAACATTTTTGGCAAGCTATTACAATGGATCTCAAGAATTTGCTAGAGGATTTCCAATATCCAGGCTAAACTATGGAATCATTGCCCTAGTGCCAAAAAATAAAGATGCCAAACAGATACAAAAATTTAGACCTATTTGTCTTTTAAATGTTAGTTTTAAGATCCTTACCAAAGTTTTGATGAACAAACTTAGTAAGGTGGTAAACCCTATCATATCTCCCATACAAACTACTTTTGGGAAAGGGAGATACATTATGGAAGGAGATGTTATTTTACATGAGGCCTTGAACACAATGCATACAAAAAGGTGTTATGTTGTTCAAGGTGGATTTTGAAAAAGCATATGACAAAATTAAGTGGCCTTTTGTCCATAAAATGTTCAAACTCAAAAACTTCCCTGATAGATGGTGTGATTGGGTAATGCATACTATGCGAGGAGGTCAGGTAGGAATTAGAGTTAATGATGAAATTGGACCTTTTTTCAAGACACATAAGGGATTAAGGCAGGGGGATTCTTTGTCTCCTCTGTTGTTTGATCTAGCTATAGATGCCTTAGCTATTATTTTAGATAAAGCTAGATCTGAAGGATATATTAAAGGGGTGCTAACTGAATTCCATGAGAATGGGGGTGAATATCCTCAATATGTAGATGACACTATCTCTTTGTTGCAAGATGATGAAGAAAAGTGCTAGAAATCTCAAATTTATCCTGACTGCCTTTGAGCAAATATGTGTGGACTGAGTATAAATTTTCATAAGAGTGAAATTTACCTATTTGGGGAAGCTACTAATAAATCTGCAGTATATCAGGAAATTTTTACTTGTGAATTGGGTTCCATGCCATTGACATATTTGGGTCTCCCTGTCTCTGATGTTAGAATTAAAAATAGCATGTGGAAAGTTGTGATTGAGAAAGT
The DNA here is from genome assembly GCF_018294505.1 of Triticum aestivum. Taxonomy (NCBI): domain Eukaryota; kingdom Viridiplantae; phylum Streptophyta; class Magnoliopsida; order Poales; family Poaceae; genus Triticum; species Triticum aestivum. Next base: position 358,658,558 of record NC_057795.1, read on the forward strand.
AGAAAAAAGTTGTTCTTGCTGGCAAGGGAGATTGCTTAGTATAACTAGTAGAGTTACTTTGGTCCAATCTTGCCTCACTAATATACCAATATACATAATGTCTTTTTATCCTCTCCCTGCTAGAATTAAAAAGAAGGTTGACTTTTACAGAGCATGTGGCAGACTGAAGGGGACAAAAAGAAGTATTATTTGGTGAATTAGAAAACTTGTTGCTTACCTAAACAGCAAGGGGGGCTGGGGATTACCAATTTATAAATATATAATATAGCCTTGCTTGCAAAATGGCTATGTAATTTAGAGGATGAAGAGGGGTTGTGGCAAGAAATTATTATGAAAAAATATGTGAAAGGAAAATGCATCTCTGGTGTGGGTCACAAAAATAGAGATTCCCAGTTTTGGTCTAGCCTACTTAAAATAAAATACATGTGAAAAAGAAGTTGGGTGATGGGAGGAACACTAGGTTCTGGGAGGAGTGGTGGGTGGGGACTAAGGACATCTCCAATGGCAACCCGCAAAAATCCTCCCGCATCCGTCTGCGGACAGGGAGGGCCCAGTCAGCGGAACGGATGCGGGAGGCAGACATCCAACAGTAGCCACATATATTTTCACAACAACTCAAACCAACATGATTAAATTTGGTTCAAACAAGTCCAGATTTCATATGAACATAGCCAGATTTCATATGAACATACCGGATTTCAAATAAAAATGGCGAATTTCATTACATTTAAATCAACCTAGCGGTGCTAGTCCGGCTCTGGAGGTACAATTAATACCTAAACTAAGTGGCCCCTCGCGGATCCCTTTGTCTTCCTCATGCCCGACAGCCTGCTTACCAGACTGTCGACAACCCTGGAGCTATATGCGTTAGCGCAAAGGACATCTCACTTCCCCATCGCTCGTCGGAGTGGAACCCCACCTTGATGCTTCAGTGGGAAGGGAAGGCGGCGCCTACGCTTCCGTGGAGCCCATGTGGGACGACGGAGGTCCTCGTAAGAGAAGAACCATGCAAGACACCAGCAGTGCACGTCGGCATCGCCTCGGCGTTGGTGTTCATGGGACCCAAGCGGCAGTGGCCTCCTAGGTTCTACTTCTTCTCAATGATGGCGGCGGACACGGAGGCGCTGGCCACCGACTCGTCGCTCTTCGCGCACCCGACTTCTGTCTCTACCTGCATGGCGTGGCCATAGGCATGGGAGGCGCGATCGCAGGCACATGAGGCACGGTTGCAGACACGAGAGGCGCGGTCGCAGACAACGTCCGTGCCAGCATGGAGCAACTCGCCACTCCTCATCGAGGTGGCATGGAGTGGCGAGTTGTTGTACCACGCGCCGGCTTGGGGCGGCAACTGGCTCCGTCGAGCTAGGCGGGGGAGGTGGAGCAGCAAGCTGCCTCACTCATATCTAACGGTCTTGACGGGCCACCCAACCGGCTTGTATGTTAGAGAACTGCTCTTCGGAAACCATCGTAGAGTGAATAAAATGGTGGAGGAGATGAGGGGGCGGTGAGGGGTGTGATTCTTGCCAGGCGTCTGGCCTCGTTTAACCAGAGGGCGGACTGGAGGAACTCGGCCAATGTTGCGTTTAATGTCGGCCCACTCATGAATGGACGTGTGGACGGAGTAGGTTTCTCAGCTTCCACGCGGGGTCAATGGAGGCGTATGAATGCGACAAGGAGGCGTGTTCAGTTGGGCGTGTAGCGGGAGGCGCCCTCAGCCGGCGCGTCCTTCAAGGGCGAAGATAGTGAGAGGTCGCGTCAGCCCTGAGCCGCCTTCAATGCAGAGCGACATGCTCTACAGCGGCACGAATGCAGGCAGCTGGCGCCGGGCGGGATGCGCGTGGGAGGGGGGGGGGGTTGGTGGGTCAGGACGGTCAGAAGTAGGCTTGGGACCAGCCCGGACTCCCGCAAACCTCCCCCATATCTGTCTCCGGTTTGCGGGAGAAATCACGTCCGGACCATCCCGCGGACCGATACAGTTCAACGTTGGATGGCTTTTGTGGTCCGGACGGTTGCGGGAGGTTTGAGGGTCAGCGTTGAAGATGTCCTAAACCCCTCAAAGAAGCCTATCCTTCTCTGTACTTTGTTCATAATGATCATGGCATTTCGGTTAGGGGAGCCATTGACAAAGGATGTGACCTGTTCTTATTTATAAGGTCTCTATATGGAGATGTTGAACAACTTTGGATTAGCTTAAAAGAGAGATGTGAGGAGGTTTTGCTACATGGGGGCAAAGATAAGACCATGTGGATGCTCACTTCAGATAGAAAATTTTCTATTAGATCTTTGTACTTACATTTGATTAAGGGTAATTGTGGATGCCCACAAAAATTTCTTTGGAAAGTTAAGGTCGCGGTGATTTTTTTTTCTTATGGCTTTTGAGCAAGAAAAGTATTTTAACTAAAAACAATCAAAAAGGGGATGGAAAGGTGATAAAAATTGTGTACCGTGGAAACGATGAAAACATTGATCATCTTTCTTTTCCTGTTCAGTTGGTAGACTTGTTTGGAATTTGATTGGTTGTGCTTTTGATTTACATCAAATCCCTACTGACTTAGATGATTGTTTTAGTAGATGGCTTAATACATTTTTGAAACATGATAAGAAATTGGTCCTGGTAGGCACTTCAGCCTTACTTTGGCGATTTGGATATGTCGAAATGATATTATCTTTGATAGGAAAAAAGTTAACGACCCTTTGGGGATTGTGAAACTGATGTGTAATTGAATTTTCGATTGGGCTGTGTTGCAAATAAAGGATCCAGAGGAAAGATTTCTGATGCTGGGGGCAAGACTCATCGAACAGGTGGCAAGTGAGATTTACAGAGCCTCTCAAGGGTGGCGAACTGGAGTTCCAAGGTTGAAGATGTGAAGAAGCTGGGTCCAACGGGACGCTTTTGCTTTCCACTGCAATGGGGAACTGATGATCTTAGTGGTCGCTGTCCGTTTCAAGATCTTGCGACGTCTTTTGGGTCTTTTCCTTTGTAATAACTTTTGAACTTAGAGTTTGCCTTCCTGGGATGTGTGTTTTTAGGTTTGTAGTAGTGCTTTGCTGGTGAATTTGGAATTGGTGCTTGTTTTCGTTCTTTTTAAATGAAATCGGAGGGGAAACCCTCTTTCGCTAAAAAAAACTCCCTTTAAATAGAAAATACAACCAAAATCCCGTGAAAACAAAATCACTGCTCATGCACCCATCCGTCAGTGCGTCCACAACTTGATACTCTCTGACCTGCGCCTGATGGACTGATCACTCGCTCTCGCTGTCCACTAGTCGATGAGACATACTCCCTCCGTTTCAAAATAGATGACCCAACTTTGTACTAACTTTAATACAAAGTTGGGTCATCTATTTTGAAACGGAGGGAGTAGTTGACACCACCTACGCGGCCATATCCATTTTGAAGAAACCACCGTGTCCAAACAGGTAGTAGCATCCCTAAAAAAAAGCATCCCTGAGGCGATGTACCAAGCATGATTTGGCGTTTGCATTCTGATCCCACACCACAAGTCGTGTTATGGGGAAGGGAGCACCGGAGCAGAGACATATCAGCGCCGGATGTCAGGCGATCCCACCGAATCGATCTGGAACAGGACGGTGACCACAAAGGCCGCCGCTTCCGGATCGACATAACGTTGGTGTCCGGCAACCCAGGGTGCCAAAAAAGGCTTACGGGCACCTCACCTCTTCCGTGGTAGCGCCGGCCGGTACCAGCAATGATTCATCGATCCCCCAGACCCCCACGCTTTGGTCGTGTACTTAACCGAAAGAAAGCAGCGAACGTCACGCTGCGCCATCGTACTCTTATTCTTTTGTTTTGTTGAGGAAATGTGTTTGCGGGTTGCATTGTTGGGCCTGGCAAGAATCCAAGATGGAAGAACAGTGAAGAAATCGTCTGATGGTGCGGCTCCAGGTTGGTTCATGGGCGCGGGAATCTGCAGAGAGAGGGACATGTGCATATGCTTTTGCTAATCAGGACGAGCGTCACCCACCGCACTAGCTGCATCGCTCTTAAACAATTCGTGTTCCTATTCCGGCTAGCAACTGGCTCCATGCTGATCGTTCTTCTTATTGGGGACCTCCTCCTGACCTCCTGTTTCTGTGGGCAAAGCCACGGTGGTAACTGGACAGCAGTCAGGAAATAGGCTAGCCAAAGTACAGGGTGTAAAAGACTGGATCAATTGCTTCTGCTACCAATCGGTTCCATGCTCGATCCATTAAGTTGAGATGATGAGATCTATCTATCAGAGCCTTGCCTCACCAATCTGGTTAATCTTTCTTTCAAGTAAAACCTCATAAAAGCTTCTTGCTTGCATCCCTCTCTCTCTAAAGTATCTACAGAATTGGAAATAATGCATGTTAATCAATAAAGCACAAAGGCGCCGTGCTTAATCCGTACCAAATTGCCACTTTTGGTGTTTGCTTCTCTACGCAAGCATCACTGCTCCGCCAACAACTATCCCAAGTGGTGAGACGAAGATGGCAATGACCATGCCAAACCGAAAAAACTGGTTGCGAGTTATCTCAGGCCAACTCCACCGCACGACCCCAAACGGATGTTCAGTTTGGTTGGATTTTGTTCCTTTGGGAAGGCAATGGGTTCGCGAAAGTCCGCTTCTATTCGTTGGGTCGTGGGTGCGCCCAACACGCGGCCGCACCCCAAATCATGTCTGTGTTGGACGTGATTAAAAAAACAGAAAAACTTAAATAAAATGACTAAAAAGGTAAATAAATGCAGTTAAAAAAACATAAAACGTAAGTTAGGGGTCACAGCCACAAAACGGTCTAGTTTCACGGTTCACTTAACGGCCCACTGCCATAATTAATATAAAAACAAAATAAAAAAACGCCGCCCGCGTGCTCCTGCCGTGGCCGTCGCCGTCTTCAGTGGCTGCCGGTGTTGTCGTCGTCGTTGACGAGGTCGACGTACTCCGACGGCGTCCAGAGGTGGGCCGGCGGTCCGTCGTACGCACGGGGGGGGGGGGGGGGCTGGAAGGCGGGCCTGCACCACCTCCTCCCGTGGCGACGCGTCCCGCTCCGGTGACATCGGCGGCGTGGGGCACCAGTTCACGTCCCCCACGGCGTCGGCCATCTCCGTAGCCGTGCACGACCAACTCCACAGCTGGCCCACCAGGCCCGGGTGGAACGCGGTCACCGGCGCCTCCTCCATCGCCTCCTCCGCGGCCACAATCTCCAGCTCGGGGATGGCGACGTCGCCGACCGCAGAGAGGGCCATCATCTCCTCGAGGCCCTCCCATTGGTGCTCGTCGTGCGTCTTCATGGAGTCCCCCATGACACGCGCCATGAGACGGGCCTCCTCCTCCGCTGTCATGCGAGGAGGTGGTGGTGGCGACGGAGAGGGGTGAAGGCGACGACGTGGGCGTGAGGCCGCGCACCCGCGTACGCTCGCGCTCCTAAGGAGCACGCGCTGCGCGCTCTGGACGTGGCCGCCACGGCCCCGACGATGTGCCGGCGAAGAATGACGCGCGCCGCACGTCGTGCTCGTCCTGGAGCCACGTGTCCCGGAGCCGGGAGTTAGGAGCGTACCTATCGTCGTAGTATAGGTCGTCAGGGAGGAGGCGGCGACGGCGCTCGATCTTCTCGCGGCGCGCACGGCCGCTCACCGGGTCCGGCGGGATCGGCACGCAGTCGGCGGAGAGGTGCTAGTTGTTGGGGAGGTGCACGTCGCTCCACGGGAGCGGCATTCTCGTCTCCCAATAGCGGCGGCATACATCCGCGACGATGTACTGCCGGTCGCGCTCGCCGGAGGCCGTAGGGCCGATGGTGAAGGGGGCAGGCGCGGGGGCCCGACACGGTGGTGATGCGGGCTCCTCCTTCACGTCGCGGCGGCGGCGGCCCGAGGACGAGCCAGCCTCGCGGTCGTGCTTCCCCTTGCAGCCGTAGTTCCATAGCCCCATGGCTGCGAGGCTTCCGGCCGCCGAGTTCGAGGCTAGGGTTTGGGGGTTTGGGGGTGTCGGGTTTCAAGGAGGCCGTGGGGTTGAGTGAGGAGTGTGGACGATGACCGGTCCATGGCTTCCCCATTTAAGAAGGACCGTGACCATTCGCCTGGGCGGATGACATGTAAGGCTGGCCGCGCGTGCGCATTGGTGTTGGCGGGTGGGAGGTAGGTGGCCGTCTGCCACGCGTCCCCGACGCGGACGAGCGACGTGTCCGTTTGCTGTCCGCCGCAACCCAAATCCGACGCATATTTGCATTCGAAATGGATCGACCGGAACATAAAACGGACAAAATGGATTCGGACGTCACACGCTGGGCCGACCGGTTTATCCTTTTATCCCAAAAGGACGAGACTGGACGGGATGGGGTCGTGTGGTGGAGTTGGCCTCATGCTACCATAGGTAGTGAAAGGACAAGGCAGCCTATGACGCTAAATGCAGTAGTTAATTTCGGATCACACACCAGTCACCGTCAAGTGGAGCGGGAAGGGAAACCACCTAGCCTGCCTCACTGTCACTGAGCTAGGACACATCACATGCCGCAGTAGATGGCGGGCATATCATATCAGGAAATCAAGGCGGGTCGGATGGCGTGCCCTCCACTAGAGCCTATGTAGCCTAGCCCCGTTATATAAAGAGCATGGAGCTAGCGACCGATGGGTGCGAGAGCAAAGCACTCCCACCATTTTTTTGCAGCGGCGGCGAAGCGAGGATGCTGGTGTTGGAGTTGGGCACATGGGTCATCCCGCTGACCCTCGTCTTCGTCCAGTGCCGGCGCATCGTCCTCCTCCTGTCCAGGCTCCAGGAGCTTCGCCGGACCATGATGCGCCCGAGGCTGGTGATCACCTCGCGGGAAGAGGACATGTGGAGCCGCCTGTCCAGGCTTAACTCCATGGCCTTCATGCTGTGACGGCGGGGTACTATGTGTGCCTGCTTGCCCCTCTCCTCGTTTGTTGTTCGATGCCAAGTTGTTTTTGCTTCTTCTTTTCTTGGGCCTTGTATGTATCTGTAATAAGCTCGCGGTAGTTGAGATGTAGTAAGATGTATATATATTGACGTAGCTTGGACTTTTTTTTTCTCGAATACGCACGAGTGTGCGTACTATATTATAAAGAAGGGATCGGGGTAAAGAGCCCGTCCACGTTATCGCTACAGATTACATATATACACTGAACACTAACTCCACCCTCCACCCTCCTCTCCTATGTCTACCTACGCTCCCCTGCCCACTCCTCCACCTCTGCAAAGAAAGCGTCCATGTCTCCTCGTAATATGCCCGCTTGCTTCCATATACGGCCCTCTCTGACTACTGCTCGGATGATCCTGTTCTTCGAAGGTGTGGCTCCGTCAAAGACGATCGAGTTGTGATTCTTCCATATCTGCCATAGCCCTAGAATGATGATTGCATTTGCATCCCTCTCGGCAGGCCTTCTTCCTCCCTTGTCTTGACACCACGCCCCGAGGCTTTCACTCCCAGTAGGTATCCACTCTGGCTTGCGCAAGGGATGGCAGATCGCCGTCCACACTTCCCGCGCGACAACACACTCGAGTAGAACGTGGTTTATGCTCTCCTCTTCTTGGTTGCACATAGGGCAGCATTCTTGATGGTCCAGTCCACGTCTTGCTAGCCGATCGGATGTCCAGCACCTGTCTTGGGTTGCGAGCCATGTGAAGAAACGACATGGCGCCGGTGCCCTTGATTTCCAAGTGAATTCGGCCGTCGGGACGACCTGCCTGCCCCAGGACTTGGCCGCATAGGCGCTCCGCGCCGAGAAGCATCCGCTAGTTTCCCATGCCCAAGAGATGGCATCATTCTGCGCTGGGACAAGCTCGACTCGTTGGATCATCGTCCACAATTGTAGGTATTCACGCAATGATTCAGCAGTGACCTCCGGGCTCACCTGGGTGACCCAGTTGTCGTTCAGAAGCGCCTGGGAGATAGTGCATGTTCTTCTTATTTTCCTCCTGACTCGCCCGTAGGCCAAGGGTGCGATCTCTCCGATCCGGTGGCCTTCAAGCCATCTATCTTCCCAAAAGAGTGCAGTATTTCCATCCCCTATGGTCCAGCGAGCAGCCGCGTTGAAGATTTGTGTTGAGGCTTTGGGCACCCTGATGTCAAACTCTGCCCATGGCCTTGTTGCATCCGATCGTTGTATCCAGGGCCATCTTGCTTGCACCTCCTTGTTCATCCATGCTAGGTTGGGGATGCCTAGTCCACCCGCCCACTTGGGGGCGCATACCGAATCCCAAGCGACCGCGCAGCTGCCACCGGACGAATTCGCCTCCGCGCACCAAAGAAAACTGCGGCATATTCTGTTCATTGCTGAGACTGTCTTCCGCAGGAGGTCGAGTGCCATCATCGCATGTAGCGGTATCGCACACAACACAGATTGTACAAGGAGCATTCTTCCACTCTTTGGCATCTTCGTTGCTTTCCACTTTGGCAATGCCATGGCAAGTTGATCCACAAGGCCTGATAACTGAACATGGGACTGTTTTCGGAGGGTGAGCGGCAATCCAAGGTACTTGCACGGGAAGGCACCTCTCGGGCACCCAAGTGCCCGCTCCACTCTTTCCATGGTCTCGGCAGAGCATCGTATAGGATAGACAACACTTTTTGCAAGATTGACACGGAGGCCTGATGCCTCACCAAACAGAGTAAGAAGTGATGCGCAGGTGTTCAAGTCCCTCTCATTTGTCTTGAGGAAGATCATTACGTCGTCAGCGAACATCGAGAGGCGGTGACGCAGTCCAGTTCTTGCCAAGGGAGCCAGCAAGCCCCTAGCGGTCACGAGCTCAAACATGCGGTGTAGGGGCTCCATGATAAGGATGAATAGCATTGGGGATAATGGTGCACCTTGCCGTAAGCCCATGGTGTTGTATATTGGTCGATCCGGCATATCGTTGATCATGATCCTCGTTGATGTGCTTTCCAGCAATCCACAGATCCACGTGATCCATCGCTCCCCAAAACCGGCCTTGCGCAGCACTTCTAGTAGGAAAGGCCAATGCACCGAGTCGAAAGCCTTTGATATATCAAGCTTGAGCATAATTGCCGGGCCCCGCAGGGTGTGTAACCTCCTTGTCGTGCATTGGACGAGCATGAAGTTGTCGTGGATCGAACGTCCCCGCACGAAAGCGCTCTGGTGGTTCCCCACAATGGAAGGAAGATCCACGACTAGCCGCGTGGCCAGAGTCTTGTCAAAGATCTTGATCGCGCTATGGACCAAGCTCACCTGTCGAAAGTCGCGGATATCCACTGCTCCATCCTTCTTGGGAAGCAGGGATACAATCGCCTTGTTAATTGCATGCATCCCTCTCATGTCTCCTTGGTGAAAAGCATGAAGTGCCCTCATTAAGTCCTCCTTGATTATAGACCAGCAAGTTGCAAAAAATCGTCCTGGACTGGTAGTAGTTTTTCTATATATACTGGTGTGGTACATGCAATGAATGAAATTAACTTCATGGTTCATCTAGCTGAATTTCCTGGACTGGTAGTAGTTTTTGTATTGTTTGACATGAGAAATACCTAAATGAATACATGTTTCTCACTAAACAGGCTTTCGTCATACTTTATAAATAAAGCAACCATCACTTCCATACAACAAATTCAAGTCCACGAAAAAAGTAACAGTCTGATGGAGCATGAGTAGGGATGCAAGCGGGCATCCCGCAAAGTCCCACATAAGTAGAGAATTAGTTTAAATTGAACTAAATCTGAAAGGAGCAGCTATAACTAAAGTAAATCTGTTTTGCATGTGGAGCGGAGCGCCACTCTGCACCCCTAGGCATGAGCACAAACATGCGCAAAAAAAACATGGAAGAAAAAGAAAAAAGGCCAAGTGGGGCGAAGCAAGTCGGCATGAGGCAGCAGCCATTGCGTCCATCATGTGGCCAAACCGATCGCGATCCCTCTGTCCGGATAGCGAGTTCCAGTGTTGCAAGAATACAAGGAATATGAATATAGAGTTAGAGGCCCGTCTAATGCCGGTGTACGACAATCTATGTGCCATAAGGCCCTTTTACAGTCGGCGAGGGCACACAACACACAAAGAGTATCAACAACCGCAGAGCACTCGAGCGTTTTTACCCAGGTTCGGGCCGCTGTGAAGCGAAACACATACTCCTGCTTTGGTGGAATTATGCGTGAAAATGCCCATTATACAGAGAGCGCAACCTTGCCGACAAGGAGGTCAGGAGGTGCTGCTAAGCTACTACAAATGGGCAGAGTGTCGACCCTCTAAAGGTAACCATGGGCCTCCTTTTATAGACAAAAGGGTCTACCACAGTGGCAAAATGGTAATTACAGAGGGTAATAGTGGCTACAGTGCTATCATATCTAACTTTGATGGTATAGGACAAAAATAATAAATGCGCCGTTAGGTGTCACGCTGGGATGAATGCTGATACGTCTCCAACATATCTTTAATTTTGATTGTTCCATGCTATTATATTATCCATCTTGCATGTTTTAGATGCATTTATATTTTATTTTATATTATTTTTGGGACAAGCCTATTTTTGTTGTTTTTTAGTTTTTGTTTGTTCCATGTTCCAGTGGCAGTTTTTGTTTTTTTCCGTTGTTTTTGAGTTTTATAGAAAAGGATACCAAATGACCTGAAAATTTATGGTGATTTTTTATGGACCAGAAGAAAACCCCGAAGCAAAAGAGTTGGGCCAGAAGATCCACGAGACCTCCACAAGGGTGGAGGGCGCCCCCCTAGGGCGCGCCCTTCGGTCTTGTGGGCTCCTTGTGGACCCCCCCTGACTTGTTCTCGACGCCAAAAATTCTTATAAATATAGAAACCCCCAGAAATAAACCTAGATCGGGAGTTCCGCCGCCGCAAGCCTCTGTAGCCACGAAAAACCAATCGGGAGCTTGTTCCGGCACCCTGTTGGAGGGGGAATCCATCACCGGTGGCAACCTTCATCATCCCAGCGCTCTTCATGACGAGGAGGGAGTAGTTCACCCTCGGGGCTGAGGGTATGTACCAGTAGCTATGTGTTTGATCTCTCTCTCTCTCTCTCTCTCTCGTGTTCTTGATTTGGCACGATCTTGATGTACCGCGAGCTTTGTTGTTATAGTTGGATCATATGGTGTTTCTCCCCCTCTACCTTCTTGTAATGGATTGAGTTTTTCCATTGAAGTTATCTTATCGGATTGAGTCTTTAAGTATTCGAGAACACTTGATGTATGTCTTGCATGTGCTTATTTGTGGTGACAATGGGATATTCACGTCATCCACTTGATGTACGTTTTGGTGATCAACTCGGGGTTCTGTGACCTTGTGAACTTATGCATAGGGGTTGGCACACGTTTTCGTTTTCACTCTCCAGTAGAAACTTCGTGGCACTCTTTGAAGTTCTTTTTGTTAGTTTGAGTAGATGAATATGAGATTGTGTGATGCATATCGTATAACCAAACCCGCAGATACTTGTGGTGACATTGGAGTATCTAGGTGACATTAGGGTTTTGGTTGATGTGAATATTAAGGTATTATTTTAGTATGAACTCTAGGGCTGTTTGTGGCACTTATAGGAATAGCCCAATAAATCAATCAGAAAGAATAACTTTGAGGTGGTTTCGTACCCTACAATAATCTCTTCGTTTGTTCTTTGCTATTAGTGACTTTGGAGTGACTCTTTGTTGCACGTTGAGGGTTGTTATATGATCTAATTATGTTATCATTGTGGAGAGAACTTGCACTAGTGAAAGTATGAACTTTAGGCCTTGTTTCCAAGCATTACAATACCGTTTTGCTCACTTTTACTACTTGTTACCTTGCTGTTTTATAAATTTAATATTACAAAAACCCATATCTACCATCCATATTGCACTTGTATCACCATCTCTTCGCCGAACTAGTGCACCTATAGAATTTACCATTGTATTGGGTGTGTTGGGGACACAAGAGACTCTTTGTTATTTGGTTGCAGGGTTGTTTGAGAAAGACCATCTTCATCCTACGCCTCCCACGGATTGATAAATCTTAGGTCATCCACTTGAGGGAAATTTGCTACTGTCCTATAAAACTCTGCGCTTGGAGGCCCAACACGAGTCTACAAGAAGAAGGTTGCGTTGTAGACATCAAGCTCTTTTCTGGCGCTGTTGCCGGGGAGGTTAGTGCTTCAAGGTATATCTTTAGATCTTGCAATCAAATCTTTTAGTTTCTTGTTTTATCACTAGTTTAGTTTATAAAAGAAAACTACAAAAAAATGGAATTGAGGTTGCCTCATATGCTTCATCTTTTTAATGTCTTTCGTGAAAATGATGGAAAGGAAAATTGTGCTCAAGTGTTAGAAGAAGAAGTCTATAAAATGTTTGGCATAAAATCTTTGTATGATGAGCATGATTGCAATGTTGTTAGTATGAATTCCTTGAATATCCATGATGCTAATGATATGCAAAGCCACAAGCTTGGGGATGCTATGTTTGATGAAGATGATATTTTTTGTTCCCAAGTTTTGATGAGCAAATTTATTATGATGAAAGCATGCCTCCTATCTATGATGATTACATTGATGAAAGTGGGTTTGGAAGAGTGTCAACTTTAGGATGTAATGATCCCACTATTTTGAAGGGTGTTGAATCTTATTGTGATAATTATGAAAGTGGATTTGGAGAGGTCATGACTTTATTTAGTGATGAATCCACTATTTCGGAAGAGGTTCCAATTGATTATGAGAAGAAAGTTGCTATCTATGATGATTATTGTGATGACATGTATACTATAAAGAATAATGATAACCATGAAACTTGTCATCTTGATTTTAATTTTCAATTGGATTATGCCTCACATGATAGTTATTTTGGTGAGTTTTCTCCCACTACTATTCATGAGAAGAATTTTGCTTATGCGGAGAGTAATAAAATTTCTATGCTTGTGGCTCATGAAAATAATGTTTTATGTGATGGTTATATTGTTGAATTAATTCATGATGCTACTGAAAATTATTATGAGGGAGGAGTATATGCTTGTAGGAATTGCAATAATATCAAGTTTCCTCTCTATGTGCTTAAATCTTGAAGGTTTTCTTGTTTTACCTTCCGATGCTAGTTGATTATTGTTCCCATAAATTGTTTGCTCACAAAATACCTAGGCATAGGAAGTGTGTTAGACTTAAATGTTCTAGCCATATTCTTCATGATGCCCTCTTTGTGGTTCAATTCTTATCTTTTATGTGAGCATCATTGAAATCATCATGCCTAGCTAAAAGGCATTAAAGAAAAGCACTTGTTGGGAGACAACCAAACATTTACCCCTACTATTTTTGTGTGTCCAAATGATTATGCTACCATATTAATCATGTTTTATTGTTTTTGTTTCAATAAAGTACCAAGTAAAGCCTTTGGGATAGTGTGGATGATAGTTGACTTGATTCTGTGCAAAAACAGAAACTTTTGCTCTCAGTCTAGGAATTTTGAAAATTCATTGAAACGTGCTTTTGATCTAATTTTTTTACACAATATTGATATACAAATTTTCTACGTTGTCCTAATGTTTTAGAATTTTTGCAGTTACAGAGGCATGGAAAGTTTCCAGATTACTACAGGCTGTTTTGTTTTAAACAGATTATGTTTCCTATGTGTTGTTTGCTTATTTTGATGAATCTATGAGTAGTATCGGAGAGTATGAACCATGGAGAAGTTGGAATACAGTAGATATAACTCCAATATAAATAAAGAATGAGTTCACAACAATACCAAAAGTGGTGATTTTATTTTCTTATACTAACAGATCTCATAAGATTTTCTGTTGAGTTTTGTGTTGTGAAGTTTTCAAGTTTTGGGTAAAGTTTCGATGGACTAAGGAATAAGGAGTGACAAGAGCCTAAGATTGGGGATTCCCAAGGCACCCCAAGGTAATATTCAAGGAATACCCAAACAACTAAGCTTGGGGATGCCCCAGATGGCATCCGCTCTTTTGTCTTCAATCCATCGATAAAATTACTTGAGACTATATTCTTATTCACCACACGATATGAGTTTTGCTTGGAGCGTCATTTTCTTTTGTTTATATTTGCTTGATTTTATTCAGAGACCTGTTATATATATTTTTAATTCAATAAAAAGGTCAAGTATAGTCTTTACCATGCTTATTTTACAAGTCTATATGTTGTCATTTTGAAAACAAAAAGTTTTCTATCACTGTATGAGTATTGGTGAATAGTCAGAACATGATAAAATATTGAAATTTTTACACAATGAGTAACAACAAATTTTCTACAGTGTGGTAATTTTTCATATTTTTTTGGAGTTATGGAAGTATGACTCCTCTTGCATTCTTTGTAGACTATTCTGTTTAGATAGATTGCTATTATGTTTGCATTGTTTGCATATGTTTGCCTGTTTAATGATTCTATTTGAGGATAGGAGTATTAAATATGCAGAGGAATTTAGTAGGCAATATCAAATAATAATTTTAGTGATTTTCTACAGTAGAGAATGATAAGGTTTTGCATTGATTTATACTAACTTATCTCATGAGTACTTGTTGAGTTTTATGTGGATGAAGGTTTAAAGATTTGGGGAAACTGTGATATGAGAGGAATTAAGGAGACAAAAAAGCTCAAGCTTGGGCATGCCCAAGGCATCCCTAATTAATATTTCAAGAAGTCTCAAGCATCTAAGCTTGGGGATGCACCGGTTGGCATCCCACTTTTCTTCTTCAACAACTATAAGTTTTTGCTTCTTCACATGATACGTGCTATCCTTGCAATGTCATTTTATTTTGCTTTGCTTGCTGTTTGAATAAAATATTAATATTTGAAATACTTAAATAATAGAGAGTCCTCACATAGCTAAATAATTATTTGACTACTCATTGATATTCACTTATATCTTTTTGGAGTAGTTTGTCCTTTACTCGTGTGCTTCACTTATATCCTATGAGTAAATGGTTGAATGAATTGAAAATCATAAATCTTAATTTATATATGTTTCATATGCTTATACCATGGTAATGACTTCACATATAAGAAGTAGAGGTGGTAAATTTATTGAAAGTTAGCAAACATAGTAATGGTCACTTGAACAATTCATGAAAGAATATTGAAGGAAGAGAGATTTCACATATAAATATACTATCTTGGACATCTTCTATGACTGTGAGCCCCATTAATTATTTTCAAACTTGATCCAGTTAGTTGAAGTTGGACAAGGAGGACAACTTAATGAGTTATGTTTGGGTATATTTGTATAGAAGTTATATTGTTATGGATCCTCCAACATGTGGTGCTTGCTTTTTTAGAATCTTTTGCTAGCCAAAATTTCTGTACTAAGTAGAGATACTACTTGTGCATCCCAAAATCCTTGAACCAAGTTTCTTCCATGAGTGTCCACCATATCTAGCTATATGCGGTATTTACCTACCATTCCAAGTAAATTTGCATGTACCAAACTCTAAACCTTCAAATAATAATCTGTTTTGGATGCCCGAATCGCTCATGTAGCGACTAGGGGCTGTTAGTATCTTCCATGCTAGATGGGTTATTCTCACGATGAGTGGACTCCTCTCATCATTCACGAGAAAATTTCTGGTAACCGGTGAGCGAGTCCTGGATTAGGGGGTATCTGGATAGCCGGACTATATACTTTTGCCGGACTGTTGGACTATGAAGATACAAGATGGAAGACTTCGTCCCGTGTCCGGATGGGACTCTCCTTTGTGTGGAAGGCAAGCTTGGCGATTCGGATATGTAGATCTCCTTCTCTGTAACCGACTCTGTGTAACCCTAGCCTCCTCCGGTGTCTATATAAACCGGAGGGTTTAGTCCGTAGGACCAGAACAACAATCATAATCATAGGCTAGCTTCTAGGTTTAGCCTCTATGATCTCGTGGTAGATCAACTCTTGTAATACTCATATCATCAAGATCAATCAAGCAGTAAGTAGGGTATTACCTCCATAGAGAGGGCCTGAACCTGGATAAACATCATGACCCCCGCCTCCTGTTACCATTAGCCTTTGACGCACAGTTCGGGACCCCCTACCCGAGATCCGCCGGTTTTGACACCGACATTGGTGCTTTCATTGAGAGTTCCACTGTGCCGTCGCGATAAGGATTGATGGCTCCCTCAACCATCTTCAACAACGTAGTCCAGGGGGAGGTTCTCCTTCCTGGACAGATCTTCATATTCGGCGGCTTCGTACTGCGGGCCAACTCGCTCGGCCATCTGGAGCAGATCGATAGCTACGCCCCTGGCCATCATGTTAGGTTTGGAAGCTTAAACTATACTGCCGATATCCGCGGAGACTTGATCTTCGACGGATTCGAGCCCATGTCAGGTACACCAAATGGTCGCGATGAACATGACCTAGATCTGCCATCAGAAAGTGTTCTGGAGATCGCACCTGCAGCGGCACCGTGAATCAATCCGGAGCAGATCGTGCCTTCCGAGGACGGGTGGATGGACACCGCCCCAGAGGCCGAGCACTCGTCGGCGTTAGAGCTGAATACTGACCCACCTCCTTTGAGAGTGATGTCATGGACCCCCGGATTCGTCTCCGGCTACAGGATCCGAACCGCGTATGCCCGTGCCCATCGAATCTGATTGGGCACCGGTCATGGAGTTCACCGCTGTGGATATTTTTTAGCACTCGCCCTTTGGCGATGTGCTAAACTCATTAAGATCTCTTTCCTTGTCGAGAGACTCTTGGCCTAACTATGTCCGACCCGAGTGGGAAGCGGACGACGAAGAAATTCGTTACCCACCCACCACCCACTTAATAGCCACTGTCGATGATTTAACCGACGTGCTTGACTACAACTCCGAAGACGTCGACGGTATGGACGACGATGCAGGAGAAGAGCAGGAACCACCGCCCACTGGGCGCTGGACTGCCACCTCATCATATGATATATATATGGTGGATACACCAAAAGAAGGCGGTGGTAATGATGCTACGAAGGATAAACCCCTCGATAAGCCACCAAAGCGGCGCCGTAGGCGCCGCTCTAAATCCCACCAAAGTAAAAACAGCGACAACAGCGCAAGAAAGAATAATACCTCGGTTGACTTCAAAGGAAACGACGACCCCACGGACCCAGCGATGGAACTGGATGAGCCAGGGGACGACAAACATAGTCCGAAGCCGACATCAGACGACGCCGATCCCGAGGGCAAAATTCACCAACCTGTCTCCGGAGAGGAGAACAGTCCGAACGAAGATGCACTCATCATCCCAGAAAAACTCTTGAAACAAGAGAACCTCCACAGAAGGCTTATTGCCACCGCGAGGAGCCTAAAGAAGCACCAGCAAAGGCTTAAGGCCGCACAGGATATGCTCAACCACAGGTGGAACAAAGTGCTCGACACAGAAGAAAAATATGGCGGCGACCGTCACACAAAGAGCTATCCAAAGCGCAAGCTGCTGCCCGAATTCGACGATGAGGCCATACAGCCCATTCAGCCGCAAATGACCGATCAGCCGGATCGACCACCCCGTGCCCGCGACAAGAGGGCTAATAATGCCGCACACAAGCCAGCACACGATTTACGCGAGCTCCTGGACAAAAAGTCTGGTATGGCCAGGTCCATCTATGGATCTAGGAAGCGCACTCCAGCACAGGATCAGAGCTACCAAAACGATCACATTGATCGAATACCAGCCAGGGATTAGCACAGAATACAACAACTGTCGAGAGCATGCCACGGCATATCCAAATACAGGGGTGCCGCACACCCCCTGTGCTTCACCGATGAGGTGCTGGACCATGAATTTCCGGAAGGATTTAAACCCATGAATATATAGAGGCATACGACGGAACAACAAACCCTGGGGTCTGGATTGAGGACTTTATCCTTCATATCCACATGGCTCGCAGAGATGATCTCCACTCCATAAAATACCTACCCCTCAAATTGAAAGGACTAGCTCGGCACTGGTTGAAAAGCCTTCTTGAAAACTCAATTGGAAGTTGGGAAGAACTTGAGGATGCTTTCAGGACCAATTTTCAAGGGACCTATGTCCGACCTCCGGACTCAGACGACCTAAGTCACATGATTCAACAGCCTGGAGAGTCAGCCCGAAAACTCTGGAACATATTCCTTACTAAGAAGAATCAAATCGTCGATTGCCCGGACGCTGAAGCCTTAGCGGCCTTCAAACACAGTATCCGAGACGAATGGCTTCCCAGACACCTCGGCCAGGAAAAGTCAAGGACAATGGCAGCCCTAACAAGCCTCATGACCCGCTTTTGCGCGGGCGAGGACAGTTAGCTGGCCCGTAGCGGCACCAGCGACCCAGGCACATCCGAAGTCAGGGATGGCAACGGGAAGCCGCGACGCAACAAAAACAAGCATCAAAACAATGATGACAGCCCAGAGAACACGACGGTCAACGCCGGATTCAGGGGCTCTCGACCCGGTCAATGGAAGAAGACATTTAAAGGCAGCAGAGATGGACCATCCAGCCTAAACAAGATTCTAGACAAATTATGTCAGATTCACGGCACCCCCGAAAAACCTGCAAATCACACCCATAGAGAGTGTTGGGTTTTCAAGCAGGCCGACAAACTAAATGCCGAACACAAGGGGAGGGAGACGCCAAGTGAAGACGAGGATGAGCCTCACTAGCCGAACAATGGGGGACAGAAAAAATTCCCACCAGAAGTCAAAACAGTAATATGATTTACGAAACTCACATTCCAAAGAGAATGCGCAAATGCGCACTCCGAGACATATACGCTGTGGAGCCCGTCGCCCCCAAATTCAATCCCTGGTCGGCCTGTCCAATCACCTTTAATTGCAGGCACCATCCGACCAGTATCCGGCACGAAGGCTCGGCTGCCTTGGTGCTCGACCCCAATAATTGATGGATACCATCTCACTCAAGTCCTTATGGACGGCGGCAGTAGTCTAAACCTGATAGATCAGGACACTGTCCGCAAAATGGGGATAGACCCGTCAAGAATTAGCCTAAGCAATACTACCTTCAAAGGAGTGATACCAGGCGTCGAGGCCGGCTGCACGGGCTCTCTAGTACTAGAGGTTGTATTCGGTTCACCCGATAACTTCAGAAGCGGGGAACTAACCTTCGACATCGCTCCATTCCGAAGAGGCTATCACACACTACTCAGAAGAAGGGCCTTTGCTCGTTTTAATGTTGTACCGCACTATGCCTACCTTAAACTTAAGATGCCCGGTCCACACGGCGTCATTACAATCAGTGGAAATACAGAGCGTTCCTTAAGAGCGGAAGCATATGTGGCGGCTCTAGCAGCCGAACACTGAGCGGCCTCTTCAACCAGAATTAATGGTCGGTCGTCAGGACCACGGACACGGTTAGACGACTCCGGCGCCACACCAGATGTAACAGCTCAGATGAACCTGAGCTTAGGATTGATAAATATACTCCCAAAGGTGGTTCTAGGGGCTGCTCACAAAATTAAAGAAGCCCATAGTTCGGCTCGCCCTTATCAATACAATAACATATCATGTTTCGTTTAGAATTAACCAACTCTTTGCACGAGGCCTTTCACTTGGGTTTTTCCTTTTTACAGATGATCATCGTGCTACACCCTTCCAGAATACGGCACAACGGAGATAAAGGCACAGACATGCAGCAGGGCCCCGCTCAAAGGTTTCTTTTTAGATTAAGACCCTGCGTAAAACATTTTTACTATATCTTGTTGCTTCATACCCTCCGAACACAGCATAACTGAGAGGGATACTGGCATTCTTGCCATGCCAGACGAATGCATGTATCTGGAAAACACAGGGCTGATTATCGAGGGCGTTACTCAGCCCAGTATATGTCATAAAGACCGAATACCTTAGGGAGTGTTCGGCGTCGCGAGTTTGGCCTTATATGCATCATCTCTGAATCATGTCTTTGGTCAAATGTTGGGTTTGCTCGGCTCCCGTGTTTTGCTACCTTATGTTCCGCTCTATCGGCTAAGGTGGCACCGGGAGAACTACTGTGATTCTTCCCTGGTTCATCTGGGTGAGCACCTCAGTAGAGAAAGCCGAAAACTGACTGTCATGATAAAGCGAGAGACTGGTCAACCACTCGAGGACTCAGCGGAATCTTCGCGATTCCTCCGCATTAGCGAAGGACCGGTTTTCCCGGTCACGTACGTACGTGCACCGTATTCGGATGGGCGCGAATGTACCAGGGGCTATATAATAGCCCCACCGTCAAAATCCTATGGCTAAGTGAAAGTGTTAAAGCTATATAGTCCGATTGCCTGGTTTGCTGCGCTATCACCTCCTTAATGGACCAAGAAGTTGGGTCAAGTGTGACTATGTGTTTTTTCAAACACCCCCGCATTATACGCGTGGGGGCGGAAGCCGACGACGGCTAACTTTCAGGATATACACCAATATACATAAACGGCCGCACAGGAGGCACCATAACACTTTCAGGCAAAAGTATAAATACAACCTTTACAATCAAAATCGAATTGTTTTGTCAATCGAGATACATGTCACTCGAACATCGTACTCTTCGAGCACTGGGCCTCTATTACACGAACGCCTTCTAAGACTTCTTCAAAATAGTGCTCTGCCGGGTTCTAGCCTTCCACCACACCCCGGGTTGCAATAGCGGTGGTCTCCATCCCAGCCCAGTATGTTTTAACACGGGCAAGAGCCATCCTCACACCCTCTATGCACGTCGACCTCTTCACAACATCGATATGCGACATAGAACCAAGGAATTGTTGCACCAATCCAAAATAGCTGTCCGGCCTTGGTCCACGTGGCCAAAGATGATCCACGACAGACCTCATAGCAAGCCCGGATAACCGGTGGAGTTCGGCCCAGGCGGCCATCTTTTCATTCAATGGCAGCGGACGCGTCAGAGCATTGAACTGCGACCAGAATAACCTTTCTGCCTTATGGTCTTTCCGATCTTTGAAAAACTTGGTCGCATCAGCAGCACTCTTTGTCAGGTCCGCATACGCATCCACAACACTCCACAACTGATCCAGAGGGGCATACTTCACATCTCCAAATTTCATTCGCAACAAATAGGGCTTCCCAGCCACGATATCTCCGGCTTCAAAAGCTCCTCCCTTATCCCTCTCATTGCAGAGCAGGTTTCCTTGGCCACCTCCAGGGCCTTATTCAGTCCAGCCGCTTTTTCTTGATTTTCCTTTTCAAGGACCTCTCGATGGTTGGTGGCATCTTTCAGCTCGGTAGCCATCTGGGCTATCTTTTCTTTGCTTCGGCGATGAGGAGCCTGTTCGTCTCTTAACTCTTCGACCGCCTTCAGAGCGGCCGCATCACTTATTCGGGCTTGCTCCTTGGCTCAAGCAAGCTCCGCCTGAAGGGTCTCCATGGCAGCAGCTCCATCTGTAGTCACAATATGTTACAGATACTAGTATCATGCTCTTCTTAAACATTTGCTGACAAGCTGAATATACATACCCTGTGTCGGGGGTTGGGTGCGACATATGCCAACGGATGGCTTATCATGGTGGGAGCAAGTAGAACGTAACCGGTGCCTGGAAGCGGGATAAGGCGTATACACGTACGCCGGCGAACTTTACCCAGGTTGGGGGCTCTTTGTGGAGATAATACCCCTACTCCTGCTCTACGGGGTCTCCGCATGATCACTAAGGCACTAGTGCTATAAGTCGCTCCTTGAGTTGTGTCTAGAGGTAGGAGAAGGCAATGCTAGCTCTTCCTTGCCCTAGGCAACTGGCTAGTTCTATTAGAGTTGGAACCCTTTGCATGGGTGGCCTGGGGGGTTTATATAGGCCTACCCCCAGGGATACAATGGTAATCCGTCCGGGTGCTGGGCCCGGCTGTCACTGTCTCCAGCCTCCGGCTTCGCTGCCGACCGTTGGGGCCCGCTGCCTCGTGGGCCCCGCGACTGGTTGGTGGCTGCTTACTGTAGTCGTGTCGTTGACGACGGGAGCTTGGTCATCTTAGTGTGGCTATAGTCCTGCTGCCTGGTGGGAGGCCACTGTAGCCACACCTGGTCTCATCAGCTTAATGGCATGCTTGCCTCGGGGCAAGGGACGACCGCCTGCTGGAGGCCGGCCCCTCCCGAGTTCGTCTGGTTGGGCTTCTGTCATCTTCCACGGGGTCACTGCCCGATAGGGCCCACCGCTGGCAGGCCATACAGACAGGTCGTCATGGGGAACATGACTCCGCCTTCTTGGTGCCACGTCAGGGGGGACATGGCATAGTGCCCTGTTGTGCGGAGATCTCCGCCTGTACGGAGCACTATAGCCACGCCCGCCCGGGTGTCGGTGACGACGTGCTTCACTGTAGCCACGCTCTGACTTGTACTCTCGATGGGGGCTCGGTTGTTCCGAGGCCATGCGGTGGCCGCCTGCTTGATGCCGCCCTCTCTAGAGGCCGGCTGGCTAGAGCCGGCCACTCGCAACACTGTAGACTGGGGTTGGCCGCCCTCTGGTGGCCGGCCGTTGAGCCAGCTGGCCCCCAGAGTGCGGAGCTTCAGCTTGGTGCCCAGCTAGGCGGAGCTGGCCCAAAGTCTTGGTAAATCCATGGACCTGGGTGAGGCTACCCATGGCCCATTACTCCGACAGTAGTCCCCGAAGCCGGTGAGGCGTCGCGGTCGAAGGGCCGTGAAGACTCAGCGGCTTCCTCTCTCCTCGGGCTCCGGGAGTGCTATGATCCTTTTTGCGGCGCACCGACTCCTTGATCCGACTTGCGGGGCGCCAGCCTCTGAGGCCATCTTCGACAAGGCGGGGTTGTCGGCCAATTTCAAACTTCCCGACGGGAGAATAGGTGGCGTGCCTGCTAAGCTTCCCAGGCCGCCGCCCACCATGGGAACGCCACGCGGCGCACGCCAACCCGGCCAGCCTGCCATCCCACGCTCCTGATGGGACGTGACAGGGGGCTGGGCCCGCCACTACCGGGACTTGACACGCGGGTGGATCCGTTTTGCCGAGGCGGGCGGTTGTGATTCCCGCGGGCATTTATGGCGCGGTAAGTGCGGTGGCGAACGTGGGATCGTGGGTTCATGGGCATAGTTAATCCCATGACCCACATCCCGTCCCCTCGGCTTCACATCCTGGGGGCTATAAGTAGGGGGAGGGAGGAGTATAGTGGGGTACGCGCGCTCCCTCCCACTCCTTCTTCCTCCTCTCGCTCTTGCTGCTCCTTGCCATGGTGCTGTCGCTGCCGCCACCGCCGCTGCGCTCCTGCCTCTCCTGCAGCCCTGCCCAAAGCCATGGCGCGTGAGAAGGGCGGTGACTGGGACGGCTCGACGGTCATCGAAGACCACATCGCCTTCCTCTGCAACACATGTCGGATGCCCAGCGCGGCATTCGTCATGGCGCGGGTGCCGCCGGAGTGGAGATTTCGCCGGCGCCGCAGGGGGACGAGCGGGTCGTCTTCCGCTTGCACTTCCTCCGCTGCTTCGGCCTCCCGGCGACCGGCTTCTTCCGCTGGTTCCTCGACTTCAACCATCTCCAGCCTCATCATCTGAAGCCCAATTCTGTGACCTTGCTCTCCGCCTTGGTCACGGTATGCGAGGGCTACATCGGCATCCTCCCCACCATCAAGCTATGGGGAGCTTTCTTCTACGAGAAGCTCGGCACCTCCACCAAGGACAAGCCGGCCGAGTGCGGCGGCTACGTCACCATGAGTCGGCCAGCGAATCGGAACGCCTTCCTGACCATCAAGCTGGCCCAGTCAGTGAAGATGTGGCAGCAGTCCTACTTCTACGTCGAGAACGTAGATCCTGCTGCCGACTTCCTCAACCTGCCGCCTTACGAGGCCAGCCCCCCCACCGGGCTCCGACCCAACTAGGGGTACAAGCCGAAGCCGGTGTCGGCGGATGCGGCGGCCGCCATCGGCCGACTCCGAGTGCTCCAAGAGTCGGAGGGCCTCGTGGCCTCCGACTTCCTCGTCGCCTTCGTCGAGCGCCGCATCCTCCCGCTCCAGAGCCGCCCTCATCCGATCTTTCGGATGGGCGGGCACCGCGACCCGTGCCGGCTATGCACGAAAGGGATGCCGCCTACCGAGGTAGCACGGATGGTGAACAAGATCTCCGACCTTAAGATGTCGAAGGTGGACTGGCGGTACGGGAAGTGGCCGTACTCCCGCCACAATACGTCGCCTGCCGTAAGTTCCTCGATTTCTTCCTTCGGGTTTGTCCTTTGGTCTTGCTTTTCTTGTGATTCGACTCCTCCCTTGAGCGTAGATTTACATGTCCGTGGCGGCAGCCGCTATCGTGGGGCCGGGTGGTGACTACCACCCGGACCGAGCGGTGAGCGACGAGGATGACCCCGACTTGTGGGCGGCCGCCCTGGAGGACGATGCAACAGGCGGTGGTGGTGGCGGCGCAGGCGGCACCGAGGAAGGCGGCGGCATGGGGACCTGGCCCGACGACGACGATGACAAGGACGAGCCGCGCCCCGCTCAGAGCACAGCCAACACCGGCGTCGGCCCCTCCACTGGGCCGCCTGCCCGTGGCGGCAAGTGGAACCAGAAGCAAGGCACCGCCTTGTTCGGCAGCGCGCCAAAAAAGCCCAAGAACCCGGCCGCGGCGACCAGGTGGCAAGAGGCTGTGGCTAAGGCGGCCAAGTATCAGAGGCAGCCGAAGGTGCCCGTTATGGTGTCGGCGTAGGTGTCTTTCTCCTGACTTTTACTCCTTTTGTCGATCTGGCCTATCAGTGAATTCCTTGTTGTGTCTTCGTATCTCAGGGCCCCTCTCACCCTCGAGAAGTCGGGTGCCGCCTCAGTCATCAGGTCGATGACGACCTCTTCCACCAGCCGGTGGATTGATCCGGCCGCCGACCTGCGAGAGGCGACAGAGCGGAACATGCGGGAGGCGCGTGATGAAGAGGCCAACCGCATGGCAAAGGCGGAGACGGACAGGGCCGCAGCCTCCGCGGCGAGGAGGTTGGCGCGGGCAGAGGCCGAAGCGGCGGAGAGGGAGCGGCTTGCGGAGGCCGCGCATCGCCAGGAGCCGCTGTTTGTGATGCCACTGAGCACCGCACCACCTCCACCGGAGTTTGAAGTGACGAGCGGGGGGAACAGCGGGGAGCACCCGGTCATGGAGAGGGAAGGTGGCAACATGGCCATGCCTGACATCTTCGTGCCGCCGCCGCCACCGACTAGCGAAGCGCGGGTCGAGCAGCCGGCCGAGCCGCCAGTGCTGCCGGTTGAGAACGTGGTGGTGACAGACCTAACTCCTCAGGTCCGCACACCCGTGTGCGGTCGTCTCGAGAAGGCGGCCTTGGCGCCGCGACCGCTGGAGACCGGAGCCGCGAGCTCATCGATCCCCGACACCGAAGCATCCAGCACCGCGCCGTCCGGCTGGGTGCGTGGAGGCGGGACGGGCGCCCTAAACCGGGCGTCCCTCAACGTCCAGGCCAAGCTCCGGGCCGAAGCCGAAGCCCTCCGGCGCTGCAACGAGACGTTTCTGGAATCACGAGCTGCTATCCGCGTAAGCTTCCTGCTTCTTCTTTCCTTTGATCTTTTGTGGGGGCGCGCCAGCGCACCCACTGGGTGTAGTCCCCAAGTTTCGGGCCGGCTGCTGAGCAGGCGGTCCAGAATTTCATCTTGTCGGAGCTGAGTGTTGATCTTGTCCGGCATCCCCCTTCCCCAGGACTACCACAACCTCCATGCGGTCGCCTACAACTCCAGGGTTCGGGAGCTAGAGACGCAGACCGGCCATCTGTCTGAGAGCCGGAGTGAGTTTCTGCTCCTTTATTCTGCGGGGGCATGCCAGCGCACCCGCGGGGTGTAGTCCCCGAGGTTCGGGCCGACTGCTGAGCAGTCGGGCCGAATCTCCCCGGTTAACTACATGTGTTTTGTTATTTGACTGATGCTCTTCCTTCTCTTTCTTTCTTCAGAGGCCAATGCCACCTTGCAGCAGCAGCTGGGTGATGCCAACACCGCCCTACGTGGCAAGGAGGCAGAGTGCAGCAAGCTGGCCGAAGAGCGAGACCGGCTGGTCGCTCGTCTTGCTGAACAGGCGGAGGCCCTCAAGGCGGCCCAGTCGGAGGTGAAGACGAAGGAGGCGGACCTCCTCGCCGAGTTTGAGGTCGAGCGTTTCGCCTGGGCCGGCAGGGAAGCCCAGATGACGGCCTGCTTCAGCAGCATTGAAGACTTGGTCGACGGTCAGCTTTTATTCTCTTGGTTTCTTGTTTCAAGCTGTCGGCCCATATCTAGGTCGATCCCTTGCTTATACTTTGGCCTTTTTCTTTTCTTCTGCCTATGCAGACTTCTTCCTGGGCCACTCAGTTGCCGCCATCCAGATGATCGAGGCCCAACGCGAGGAACAGAGTGCGGAGGGCATGCAGATTGCTGTTGACGCCCCCAGACTCTCAATGAGCAGATCCTCAGCATCCAGGCCCGCCTTCGGCCTGCCCATCAAATGTTGCGCCATCTTCAGCGCATTGGGGCCCAGGCGGTCTCCGCCCTCTGGCCAGGCCTGCCGGCCCCACACACCCCAAGTCGGACTGCCGACTGGCTGGAGGTGGCGGCCGGCCGCCTGGAAGCCTGGAAAGGCTCAGCAGCCCGGGCAGGGGCGCGTCGGACCTTGGAATTCGTCAAGGCATGGTACCCTGGGCTAGATCTAGCCCAGTTGACCATGTTCCGGCTGGAGGCGCAGGAGGAGCTGGCGGCGGTGGAAGCTGAGCTCATCAACAGGGTAGCAGCGATCGCCGACTTCACCGACACCAGCGTCTTTGTCCCGGAGGTGGTCGAGGAAGGCGCCGAGGCGCCGCAGCAGTGGCTTGGGCTGAACCCAGAGGACAACGAAGACTTGGCTGAAGTCATCGACTCCAGCGATGAAGGGGAGGAGGAGGAGGAGGAGGAGGAGGAGGAGGAGGAGGAGGAGAGCGACGTTGACCTGCCGGAGGTCGGGGTGGACGGTCAGCCCCAGCCTGGCCGGGCCTCGAGCAACGAGCCGCGCATCGGGGCGCCGACTTCTATTGGAGATGGCCAGGCGGGAATCGACCAGCCACCCGTTTCTCCGACGGATGCCACCGACTCTGTCCTCCAGCCTTCCGCCACACCGACTGCCGCTGCCGACTCCTCTGTCCAGACGGAGCCGCCTGCCGCGTCAGGCGGCACAGCCGACTCCAGCATTCAGCCGGAGCCTTCTGCCATGCCAACCGGCACCGCCCAGCCGGAACCTTCTGATGTACCGATCGGCGTCGCCCAGCTGGAGCCTTCTGCCGCTCCTTAGGATTTTTCTCTTTTCCCCTGTTTTACTAGAGTCTTGAAAAACTTGGTTAAATTTCAGTTCCACCCGCGGGGTGTATGTCGAACTTTGCTTGAATGCCGGCCGGTAGGCCTTCATCTTTGTAAATATTCTATCATTGCTTATGCTTGCTGTGCCGACCTCTAGCCTTTTTTTCCTTTTTCTCCTTGGTTTTTTCCTTTGCCGCCCTCCCTTGGCTATGCTCTTACCAGCCGAGCAGCCGCTCTGCGGACTGTGTCTGGGTTGAGTACTTTAGCTGTTTGTGGGAGGGCTAGTACTTAGCCATTCGGAGTGTTTGGTAATGAAAGTAGAGGCCGGCCGGCCGGCTGCTCGGCAGCCGGACGACTAGGTGCAATGCCGCCCTCTACTATATGCGTTTTCTTCCTTAGTCGTTTTTTCGTGTGGGGCACTGTTTTGCAACCTTTGCCCGTCATACAGTCGCTCTGCAAGCTGTGGCTTCTGACAAAGGAAGTTTTTGGTGCCGACACATTACTTGTCCGGCTGCAGGAGGCGGCATATAGTAGAAGGCGGCGAGGCTCCGGGTCGACTAGCCGAACCCGGTGCCAGGTGGAAGAAATAAAACTACACATTCTCATAGACATAACACTTATCATATAGATAAAAGAGGGCAGTCCCCGAGCTCTTCTCGTGGGACCCGGAGTCTTTATACATAGTATAAAAGGTAGCGTGATACATACTGCTTTCAACTGTAAAACCTTCGGAGGAGGTTTGCGTTCCATGGCCTCTCTGTCTCTTTGCCTGAATCATCTCTCTTGCGCGTTCTGGGCTTCTGGGCATCGATCAGATAACAGGCATTGTTGCCCAATACCTTACTGATGATGAAAGGGCCTTCTCAAGGTGCCGAAAGCTTGTGCTATCGGTTGTTCGCTAGATCAGCCGGAGCACAAGGTTTTCCTCCAGGAAGGATCTTGGCTTCACCTTGCGGTTGTAGTATCGACGCAGACTCTGCTGGTAGATGGCCGACCGGCTGAGTGCCAACAGTCGGTCTTCCTCCAGCAAGTCGACACCGTCTTCCCGTGCCTCCTTGGTGTCCGCCTCGGTGTACATGGTGACTCTTGGGGAGTCGAACTCGATGTCTGTCGGGATGACGGCTTCGACACCATAGACGAGGTAGAAGGGTGTGAAGCCGGTTGACTTGTTCAGGGTTGTGCACAAGCTCTAGAGGACGGCCGGCAGCTCGTCGAGCCAGCAGCCGGCCGAACGCTCTAGAGGCTCGACCATTCGGGGCTTGAGGCTGGACAGAATGAGGCGGTTTGCGCGCTCCACTTGGCCATTTGACTTCGGGTGGGCAACGGACGCTAAGTCCAGGCGGATGCCCTATGTTGCGCAAAAACGAGCCAAGGCTCCCTTGGCGAAGTTGGTGCCGTTGTCGGTGATGATGCTATGTGGTATGCCAGATCGTGTGGTGATGTCGATGATGAAGGTCATGGCAGTCGGCCCATTCAGCTTCTTGATCAGTTTTGCCTCTATCCACTTGGTGAACTTGTCTACAGCGACAAGCAAATGAGTCATGCCACTGTGGGCCGTCTTGAATGATCCTACCATATCCAGCCCCCAAACACCAAAGGGCCAGGCTATGAGAATGGTCCTGAGTGTAGAAGCTGGCAGGTGTGGCTTGGAGCGGAACATCTGACACCCTTGACATTTCTGAACTAGCTCTTTGGCCTCTTCTAGGGCAGTCGGGCAGAAGAACCCATGGCGGAAAGCCTTGGCCACAAGTGATCTTGAAGCCGCGCGGTGTCCGCACTCGCCTTGGTGGATATCCCTGAGTATTGCTTGGCCTTGGTCCGGCTTCACGCAGCGCTGGTAAACTCCGGTGACACTTCGTCGTACTAGCTCTTTGTTGACTATGGTGTAGGCTGCAGCTCGCCTTTGCACTTGTCGGGCCGATATCTCATAAGTCGGCAACTCTTTATTCACCAAGAGCTTGAGGATTGGCTGAGCCCAAGATGGCGCTGCAATTTCTTCAACTGCCACTACTGCAACTTGTATGAGGGAGGTTGGGCCGGGAGGTGGCGGGTTGGCAGCTGCTTCCGCCTGCTGTGTTGAAGAAGTCCCCGGGCCGACTGCTGAAGTCCCCGGGCCGGGCTCTGAAGTCTCCGAGCCGGGTGCGGCTGCAGCAGTCCCCGGGCCACCTGTCGAAATCCCCGTGCCGGCCTCTAGGATCGTCAAGTCATATCCGACTGCTTCAGGATGGGCCAACACAAAGATGGAGTCTGAATCAGGAGACGGCTTGACAGACGGCTTCAGAAGGCGGTGTAGGGCGATGCCGGCTGGTATTGCTTGTCGGGTGGAGCCAAACCGCGCCAAGGCATCTGCTTGCTCGTTGCCATTTCTTGGCACGTGAAGGAACTCACACCCGTCGAAGTATCCGCTGAGTTGCTGCACGAGGAAGCGGTAGCTTGCCATGTTTGCATCCTTGGCGTCCCAGTCGCCTGACGACTGCTGGACCACAAAGTCGGAGTCACCATAGCACAGGATCCAGCGGATGCCGAGTTCCTTGGCAAGCCGGAGCCCGTGTATGAGTGCCTCATATTCAGCTACGTTGTTGGAGGCGGCGAAGTGGACTTGCAGCATGTATTTGAGCTTGTCGCCCTTGGGAGAGGTGAGGACGATACCGGCTCCTAGACCGGTGCGCATTTTTGAACCATCAAAATGCATCCGCCAATGAATGGAGTCTGGTGCAGGCGGCAAATACTGGGTCTCGGCCCATTCGACGAGGAAGTCGGCCAACACTTGTGACTTGATGGCGGTGCGAGGCTGGTAGTGGATGGTGTAAGGGGCCAGATCAATAGCCCACTTGGCCACTCGACCGGAGGTGTCTCGGCTCGCAATGATCTCGGCAAGCGGAGCCGTGCAGACGACGGTTATTGGGTGCTCTTGAAAGTAAGGCTTCAGCTTCTTGGCGGCAAAGTGCATGTCGTAACACATCTTCTGGTAGTGCGGGTAGTTTTGCTTGGAGGCGGACATTACTTCGCTTAAGTAATACACCGGTCTCTGGACCGGCAATGCTTTGTCCTCCTCCTTGCGCTCCACCACCATGACTACACTGACAACCCGACTGGTGGCTGCATTGTAGAGGAGCATGGGCTCCTTCTCAGTGGGAGCCGCCAAGATAGGCGGTGTTGCCAACATCTTCTTGAGTTGGAGAAATGCTTCGTCCGCCTTGTCGTTCCACTCGAAAAAAGTGGTCTTCATGAGTTGGTACAAGGGAAGAGCCTTCTCGCCCAGCCGGCTGATGAAACGGCTTACTGACGCCAGGCAGCCGGTGAATTTCTGCACGTCCAACAGTCGGGTGGGCACTTTCATCATCTCAATTGCCTTGATCTTCACAGGGTTGCACTCTATGCCGCGCTCTGAGACCAGGAAGCCGAGAAGCTGGCCGGCTGGTACTCCAAAGACGCATTTCTCCGGGTTTAGCTTGATCTGGAATTGGTGCAGGTTCTCAAAGGTTTCCTTGAGATCTTCTAGCAGCATGCCGCGCTTCTCCGTCTTCACCACCACATCATCCACATAGACATGGGCATTTCTGCCGAGCTGCTTGAGGAGACACTTCTGCATGCAACGCTGAAAGGTGGCGCCAGCATTGCGCAAGCCGAACGTCATCATCATGTAGCAGAAGGCTCCAAATGGCGTGATGAAGGCGGTCTTTAGCCTATCGGCCGGGTTTAGCTTTATCTGATGGTAACCTGAGTATGCATCCAAGAAACTCAACAGCTCGCATTCGGCTGTGGAGTCTATCACTTGATCAATCCTTGGTAGGGCAAACGGATCTTTGGGGCAGGCCTTGTTAAGGCTCATATTGTCAATGCACATACGCCACTGCTTGTTCTTCTTCAGCACTAGGACTGGGTTGGCTAGCCATTTTGGAAAAAACACCTCCATGATAAATCCGGCTGCCAGAAGCCGCGCTATCTCTTCTCCAACAACTCTTCTATTCTCTTCCGACAGGCGGCGCAAGGGCTGCCTGACGGGCTTGACGTCAGGCCGGACATGTAGCTTGTGCTCGGCGAAATCCGTCGGAACACCCGACATGTCTTTGGGAGACCATGCAAAGATGTCCCGATTCTCACGGAGGAAATCGACGAGCTCGCTTTCCTATTTGCTGTCTAGGTTCGCACCTACGACAGCGTGCCTCTCCGGGTGCTCTGGGTCCAAGGGTATCTTCTTGGTTTCCTTTGCTGGCTTGAATGAGCCCTTTACGTCCGACTCCTTGGGGGCGGGTGACATTTCCGGCTTCTTGCCTGCCATTGCCACCACCCGTTCTAGGAGCCGCTTCTCGGCTGCAATCACAAGGGACTCGGCCAGCCGGCTAATGTCCACGGCGCAGGCGTCCGACTTCTTGTAGTCTTTAACTACAGTTAGGATTCCCTTGGTACTCGGCATCTTCATCTTGAGGTAGGCGTAGTGGGGGACCGCCATGAACTTGGCCAGGGTAGGTCGGCCAAGCAGCGCATGGTAAGGGCTCTCTAGGTCCACCACCTCAAATCAAACTGGCTCTCGGCAGAAATGATTCTTGTCTCCAAAGAGGACATCAATCTGAGTCTTGCCGATTGGTGAGCAGGAAAGGCCGGGGACTATGCCATGGAATACAGTCCGACTGGGGAGGAGCTGCTTTTGTTTGATTCCCAGCTTCTCCATTGTGTCACGGTACATGACGTTTATGCTGCTGCCGCCATCTATCAAGACCCTGGAGAAGCGAGCCACCCGCCTTTCCATTGCAAGGGTTGCATCTAGGACTAAGGCATAGGAACCGGGGGACGACATCACTTTCGGGTGGTCGGCCCTGCTCCAACTGATGGGCTTTTCTAACTAGTGCATGAACTCTGGGGTGCTCGAGGCCACTGCATGCACCTCTTGCTGTTGTTGCCATCTGCTGCCCCTATCATCGGCCACACTGGTGAATACGGCATAGGCTCCGTGCTCCGCGGGATACCCATCTTGAATGGCGTCGACTGGTCGGGCTGCTGGCTGCTGGGGCGGAGGAGGCGGCGGACCGACAAGCGGAGGAGGCAGGAGGCCATCTCCCTTAGCGATCCTGGTGAGCTAGTGACACTTGCGAGTGGTATGATTGGACGGCTTCGCGCCACTTTGGAACTTGCAGGGGGAGTCAAGGGTCTGCTCGTACGAGAAGGCGGGCAGCCAGTTGGGCTTGCCCCCCTTCTGATGCTTGGGTGTTGGCTGCCCCTCTGGCTGCTGATCCTCGACTGTCGCCACCTGTCGGCTGTTGGAAGCCGGTTGGGTGGCCTTCCACTTGTTGTCGCTTGGGGGCTGTCTCCGACTGGTCTCACCAGCCGGAGTCCGAGGAGCTTGAGGTACTACTTTGCCAGATGCATCAACTAAGATCTCCGCCTTCATGGAGTCGACCATGGCATGCTTGTCGGCGATGATCAACAGTTCGTCGAGAGTTGCAGGCTCGTCGCAGAGAAGCCGGTGCTTGAGGAGGGTGCCCTCTCGGAACCCGGCGGTGAAGTACTCGATGGCTTGCACCTCGTGCACACCCTCGCAGGAGTTGCGCAGCTCGGCCCAGTGTGTGAGGTAGTCGCGAATCGATTCGCTCGGCCCTTGGACGCACAAGGAAAGCTGCCCGGGCTTGGGAGGCCGCTTGTACGTGCTGGTGAAGTTGCGGACGAAGGCCTCGATGTCGGGGGTTTGGTGCGACATATGCCAACGGATGGCTTATCATGGTGGGAGCGAGTAGAACGTCGCTAGTGCCTAGAAGCGGGATAAGGCGTAGACACGTATGCTGACGAACTTTACCCAGGTTGGGGGCTCTCCGTGGAGATAATACCCCTACTCCTGCTCTGCGGGGTCTCCGCATTATCACTAAGGCACTAGTGCTACAAGTCGCTCCTTGAGCTGTGTCTAGAGGTAGGAGAAGGCAAGGCTAGCTCTTCCCTGCCCTAGGTAACTGGCTAGTTCTATCAGAGTTGGAACCCTTTGCATGGGTGGCCTGAGGGGTTTATATAGGCCTACCCCCCCAGGGGTACAATGGTAATCCGTACGGGTGCTGGGCCCGGCTGTCAGTGTCTCCAGCCTCCGGCTTCTCTGCCGACCGTTGGGGCCCGCCGCCTGGTGGGCCCCGCCGACTGGTTGGTGGCTGCTTACTGTAGCCGTGTCATTGATGATGGGAGCTTGGTCATCTCAGTATGGCTATAGTCCCGCCGCCTGGTGGGAGGCCACTGTACCCACACCTGGTCTCATCAGCTTAATGGCATGCTTGCCTCGGGGCAAGGGCCGTCTGGAGGCCGACCCTCTTGAGTCAGTCTGGTTGGGCTTCTACCATCTTCTACGGGGTCACTGCCCGATAGGGCCCACCGCTGACAGGCCGTACAGACAGGTCGTCATGGGGAACAGGACTCCGCCTGCTTGGAGCCACGTTACGGGGGACATGGCATAGTGCCCCGTTGTGCGGAGATCTCCGCCTATACGGAGCACTGTAGCCACGCCTGCCCAGGCGTCGGTGACGACGTGCTTCACTGTAGCCACGCTTTGACTTGTACTCTCGATGGGGGCTCGGTTGTTCCGAGGCTGTGTGGTGGCCGCCTGCTTGATGCTGCCCTCTCTAGAGGCCGGTTGGCCGGAGCCGGCCACTCGCAGCCCTGTAGACTGGGGTTGGCCGCCCTCTGGTGGCCGGCTATTGAGCCAGCCGGCCCCCAAAGGGCGGAGCTTCAGCTCGGTGCCCAGCTAGGAGGAGCTGGCCCAAAGTCTTGATAAATCCATGGACCTGGGTGAGGCTACCCATGGACCATTACTCTGACACCTTGGTCCTCGTCAAGCCGCTTGTTAACCAGCGCGATGTCGGCATCGGCCACATCAAGCTGCCGCATTAGTTCGGCGAAACCAGCATACTAGTCAGCCGCCGGACCCTCAGCCACCTACAAATAAAGCAGTGCAATTATTACCAAAAGGTTATGATCCTCCGTTTGCCACATTTATGGCAACAAGAGTCTCAGTGGCTACTATCTATACAGAGCACACCTAGCATGTGCAGTACCATCAAAAATACATTTTTTGCGTACCTCAAAGCCTCTCAGCAGACTCGTAAAAGCTTCATTCAAACCGCTTTTCGCGGATGAAATCCTCTCAATCACCGTGCCCATTAAGGCATGATGTGTCTCTGAGATGGCTGCTTGTTCCAGAGGGCCCACCAGAGTGTCCGGCTGTGTGCCGGACAATCCCGGACTCTTCTCGAAGCTCTCCTTGGGAGCCGGATATTCCAGACTCTGGGCTGCCAAAGTGTCAGCTCCTGGCCCTGGCGGATTAGGAGAAATCCTCTATGACGACACCTCGGGGTCGTCCTCCCCGTGTAACGGGGAAGCAGGGGGAGGCGTTTCGCTCTCCATCATCTCCGGAGGAAGATCCCCCGAGGACGAACTCTGTGGAGAAGGGCTACAAACTGGACTGCAACAAATATGTTTCAGTTATTATCCTCAGAGACAAAACGGGATACATTTACTAAGGTACTCTTTTACTTATGGCTCGGTGGAGGGCTGGCCCCCTTGCGGGCGCTGTGCGGCAAGA
Source organism: Triticum aestivum (assembly GCF_018294505.1). Lineage (NCBI taxonomy): Eukaryota > Viridiplantae > Streptophyta > Magnoliopsida > Poales > Poaceae > Triticum > Triticum aestivum. The sequence continues at coordinate 358,693,193 of NC_057795.1, forward strand.
ACGCCCTCGGTAGCAGGGCCCTTGGCGAGGGTTTCTTCCCTCGTTTGGAAGCCTCCATTTCCAAATCTTCAGAGGCGGCCCTTTTCTTACCTTGAGGAGAGGGGATTTTAGGTTCCCCTCCCCGATTTTCCTCCTTCGTGGAGGCGTTTACTCCCCCGATCTGGATATGTAAGATGTGAGGTCCACCCGTGGCCTCTCTATCCTCCTCTCATCTTGTCCTGATGGCACCTGGTACGGTGCGCGCTGAAGCATCCTGGTCAACAAGGGATTCGGCGAGCCTTCGGGAAGAGGGGCCGGACACCTGATCCTCTCCTCCTTCCTTAGCCACTCCTGGCAGGAGGCAGTTTCAAAATGATGTTATAATAAACATAAATGACGGTGTGTTCGGCAGCAAAATTACTTACTTGGGTATCCGGACGGTTGCAGTTGAGACCCCCGTCTTCGGTGGTGTACGGACACTTTATTCGTGACCTGAAAAATAACCGATACATCCCCTCGAGCGTTATGCCGAGGAAGTGCTGAATGGTCCGCGGTCCTTCTGGATTGAATTCCCACATCTGGAGAGGTCGACGCTTGCATGGTAGGGCCTGACGGACCAGCATTACCTGAATTATTTTAACGAGGCTGACATCCCTTTCGAGAAGATCCGGAATGCGTCTTTGCAATGTTAGTACGTCATTGGCAGGCCCCCAGTCCAGTCCCTTGTTGACCCACGACACCAATTGGGGCGGAGGGCCCGAGCGGAAGGTAGGGGCGGCCACCCACTTTGTGCCACGAGGAGCTGTGATGTAGAACCACTCCCGTTGCCATAAATCGGATACCTCCGGGAAGAAACCTTTGGGCCATGGGGCATCGACGCCTTTGCTTATTATAGCACCTCCGCACTCCGCGTGTCACCTGTCAATCATCTTCAGCTTCACATTGAAGGTCTTAAGCCACAGGCCAAAGTATGGGGTGACGTGGAGGAAGGCTTCACACACAACAATAAACAACAAGATGTGAAGGATGGAATCCGGAGCCAGATCATGGAAATCTAGCCCATAATAGAACATGCGCCCTCTAACGAAGGAATCCAGACTAAAACCTAGCCCTCGGATGAAGTGGGAAACAAATACGAGGCTCTCGTTGGGTTTGGGAGTGGGGATAACCTGCCCTCAGGTAGGCAGCCTTTGCAAAATGTTGGCGGTCAGGAACCTGGCCTCCCTAAGCTTCTTGATGTCCTCCTCTGTGACGGAGGAGGCCATCCACCGACCTTGAGGATTGGATCTAGACAAGGTCGAGGGTCCGAAGTGCTTAAGCTTAAATCTTGGGTGTTGGAATTCGAGGTGCGGGAGGGGGAGGATCGAGTGTGGAAAGAAAAGGACTGGCATTGGCCCCCTTATAAAGAGGACAAATATCAAGTGTCCCCCGCGTGACCGTTTGGGACTCACCTAAAAGCAAGGGGTCATATTAAACAAACATGGTTGGGTTACCCACACCTATATTGATGAGAATCCCGTGATAAGGGGGACACGATATCTGCTTCGACAAGACGTGCCAATAAAACCGCCTCGCAATATGTGTAGTGGCTGGTTGTGAAAAAACAGTTCGAATAATGACCAGGCCCTGGTGTGATGTCACTCTACAAGAAAGTCGTCAGCAGATCTGATTCATCAAATACTATTCTCTCTAAGGTGGTATGTGGAAATTGTTTTGAAGAGCCGAACACGATTCTTGTGTTCAAAATCTTCTATAGAGTATTCGGAGGAGGAACCCGCCTTGCAATGACGAAGACAATCTGCGCGCCGGACTCATCATCATTGAAGCCTGGTTCAGGGGCTACTGAGGGAGTCCTGGATTAGGGGGTATCCGGATAGCTGGACTATATACTTTGGCCGGACTGTTGGACTATGAAGATACAAGATTGAAGACTTCGTCCCGTGTCCGGATGGGACTCTCCTTTGCGTGGAAGGCAAGCTTGGCGATTCGGATATGTAGATCTCCTTCTCTGTAACCGACTACGTGTAACCCTAGCCTCCTCCGGTGTCTATATAAACCGGAGGGTTTAGTCCATAGGACCAGAACAACAATCATAATCATAGGCTAGCTTCTAGGGTTTAGCCTCTACGATCTCATGGTAGATCAACTCTTGTAATACTCATATCATCAAGATCAATCAAGCAGGAAGTAGGGTATTACCTCCATAGAGAGGGCCCGAACCTGGGTAAACATCGTGTCCCCCGCCTCCTGTTACCATTAGCCTTAGACGCACAGTTCGGGACCCCCTACCCGAGATCAGCTGGTTTTGACACCGAAAACCGGGATGCCCAGTTCCATGCTCGAATCAAATCAAATATAATTGCAAACAAAAGTCCCCCAGGATTGTTGATAGTTGGACGGTATCCATTGTTTCGGACCAGCCGTGGAATGTGCTTGTTGGTAGTGGGGGAGTAAAAACTTTACCATTCTATTTGGGAACCACCTATAATGTATCTAGTATGGAAGATATTGGGAACTCTAGGTTGTTACGTTGACAATGAAAGCATACCTCTCAAAATTATTTTCATCTCTGTTTTAAAAGCTTCGAGCTCTGGCACCTCTGCAAATCCCTACCTCCAACGTATCTATAATTTTTGATTGTTCCATGCTATTATATTATCCATCTTGCATGTTTTATATGCTATTTTATATTATTTTTGGGACTAACCTATTAACCTAGAGCCGAGTGCCGGTTTCTGTTTTTTCCTTGTTTTTGAGTTCTACAAAAAAGGAATACCAAACGGAGTTCAAACGACCTGAAAATTTGCGGTGATTATTTATGGACCAGAAGAAGCCCCCGAAGCAGAAGAGTTGGGCCAGAAGAGCCACAAGGCCTCCACAAGGGTGGAGAGCGCCCCGCTAGGGCTCACCCTCCGGTCCGTGGGCTCCTCGTGGACCCCCCTTACTTGTTCTTGATGCCAAAAATTCCAATAAATATAGAAACCCCCAGAAATAAACCTAGATCGGGAGTTCCGCCGCCACAAGCCTGTGTAGCCACGAAAAACCAATCGGGGGCCTATTCCGGCACCCTGCCAGAGGGCGAATCCATCACCGGTGGCCACCTTCATCATCCTGACGCTCTCCATGAAGAGGAGGGGGTAGTTCACCCTCGGAGCTGAGGGTATGTACCAGTAGCTATGTGTTTAATCTCTATCTCTCGTGTTCTTGATTTGGCATGATCTTGATGAACCACGAGCTTTGTTATTATAGTTGGATCATATGGTGTTTCTCCCCTCTACCTTCTTGTAATGGATTGAGTTTTCCCTTTGAAGTTATCTTATCGGATTGAGTCTTTAAGTATTTGAGAACACTTGAAGTATGTCTTGCATGTGCTTATCTGTGGTGACAATTAATGGGATATTCACATGGTCCACTTGATGTATGTTTTTGTGATCAACTTGCGGGTTATGTGACCTTGTGAACTTATGCATAGGGGTTGGCACACGTTTTTGTCTGGACTCTCCGGTAGAAACTTTGGGGCACTCTTTAAAGTTCTTTGTGTTGGTTTGAATAGATGAATCAGAGATTGTGTGATGCATATCATATAATCAAACCCGCAGATACTTGTGGTGACATTGGAGTACCTAGCTGACATTAGGGTTTTGGTTGATGTGTATCTTAAGGTGTTATTTTAGTACGAACTCTAGGGCTGTTTGTGGCACTTATAGGAATAGCCCAATAGATCGATCAGAAAGAATAACTTTGAGGTGGTTTCGTACCCTACAATAATCTCTTTGTTTTCTCTCCGCTATTAGTGACTTTGGAGGGACTCTTTGTTGTACGTTGAGGGATTTTTATATGATCTAATTATTTTATCATTTTCAGAGAACTTGCACTAGTGAAAGTATGAACCCAAGGCCTTGTTTCCAAGCATTGCAATACCATTTTTGCTCACTTTTACTACTTGTTACCTTGCTGCTTTTACAATTTTAGATTACAAAAACCTATATCTACCATCCATATTGCACTTGTATCACCATGTCTTTGCCGAACAAGTGCACCTATACAATTTACCATTGTATTGGGTGTGTTGGGGACACAAGAGACTCTTTGTTATTTGGTTGTAGGGTTGTTTGAGAGAGACCATCTTCACCCTACGCCTCCCACGGATTGATAAACCTTAGGTCATCCACTTGAGGGAAATTTGCTACTGTCCTACAGAACTCTGCGCTTGGAAGCCCAACACAAGTCTACAAGAAGAAGGTTGCGTAGTAGACATCAAATGCCAGCAAGGGAGCATTGGTCCACCTATACCGTCAACCCAGCTAACTTTTATTATTATGACAAACCCTTCTGGGTGGGTGTCAATAAAGTTGATCTTCAGGCAGTGGACTGCCACATACCTTGACAAACTTCACCTAACTGCCTACGCTCTAGCCACCTGTCAGCAAGACCTTGACAAGCTACTGATGTGGAGCGGTGGAGGGAGCTTGCCGGTGTTGAGCATGCTGGCCCAGTGTTTGCTTGCTCAGGGCTTGCCGGCAACATAAGTCTTGATCTTCAGTACTTCCTTAGTATTTCTCGATCACCTGCCTAGAGGTCTTCTCCACGGTTTTATCTACCAAGTCTTGAGTACTTGGAATAATCTCTTCTTCCACCAACCCTTCCCGACAAGGAGGCTCACTGTGTGTGCATGGTCAGGGGTATGAACACACATGTTCAATACACCGACAGGAGCCCCCAGGCCTGGGCCGGACATGTGTACAAAGCATCGTTTGGGCTAGGCTCATTATCATGCATAGGCACACGCGTAGCAAAAGATAATTGTCGTCGTGATTATTTTTACTGTGCACCTATGATGGTGCATTAAATGCAGGATGTGGGAGTGGTGGGGTGAGATGATAACTTGAGGTCCTGCGCCTGAAAAAGCGAGGCCAAGTTGAGTGGTAAAGAGCCAGCCCCCGTGCCTTCCCCATAAAAAGGTATATGCAGGAGCATTGCTCGATTTACTACTCCCTTCACCTCCAATCCATCGCATCGCATTCGTCCTCTTATTCCTCGCGGAAGACATAGCTCTGTTCCACCGCGCCGCTCTGCCCTTGTTGCTTCCATCTTCATCTTCCTCGAACCATTGCAACCACACACACAGCTTCCCCATTTCCACTGCTTAATCCTCAATCCAATCCACAATGGCCCCCAATAAGGGAGCGAAGAAGACGGTGGACTAGGAGGCGGAGAGTGTCGGCGTTTTGGATATGGGGGTATCCGGACTTGCCTGCCTGCGGCCCACCACATGGTTCCATCGACGGCCTGATACGACCCACCTTCGACACCAACAGCTCAAGGCCCTCGCGAGGGGCCAAACCTCGCGAGGCGGACGATGCCAAGACCCCCGAGGGGATCGACCTCTTCATGCTAGCTCCCGAGGCGCGGAGAGTTCTATGCAAGGTGCACCTCATGAGGCTCAGCTGGCGTGAGCCATGACGAGCAAGGCTAGGCGGGCGCCAGTGGGCACAGAGCACCAGTTTCCTCTTCTGTGCAACGGAGGCAAGCCACCGGCGCGGAGTCCCGAGGAATCAGCCGAAGGTTTCCATTCTCGTGCAACAAGACCAAGGCCACCAGGGCGGCAGGACGAAGGTCATCACCGATCCCACCGCAGCATCACGACCAGGGGCTTTTCGCAGGCGAAGACCAATTTTGTCAGGATAAGCTGCACTACTTGTCCCCTTTCAAATTTGGCCGTTGTGGGATCCCTTCCTGCCAACATTGGGGAAGAGGACCAAGGCCACTATAAATAGGACTTAGCCACCACCATAGAAGGGGATCAGACCCATTCTCACCCGACCACCTCACCAGCTCTCTTGAGATCAAGAACACCTCACTTTCTGAGGCCAGTTCATCCACTGTACTAGTTCATCCACATCCCCTTGAGGCAATCCACCAAAATGCTGGAGTAGGGTATTACACCGCAAGGTGGCCCGAACCAGGATAAACTTCTGTGTCACTTTGTCTCTTCGAGCTCGTCGCGCTAGTCTTAGGAGGATCACGAGTAGGCAGGCTGGGTAATTCGACATTTGGCGCGCCAGGTAGGGGTGCATCGGATCTCCTCTTCCGTCGATCGATCCACCGTCACTCCGACAACTCCATGGCTGACGCATGATGAGCTCGCGCCAAGCGCCGGGCTGCAGTCGCCGCTCGTGTTGCTCAGACGGCTCCGGTGAGCGATGGTTGTGCTCGTCGTGCTCCGTCTCTGGTGGCCAACGCCGCCGCGGGCCCTGCCGGACACGAGCAGCAAGCTTCTTCGATGCACCCTTCGGTGCGCCGCGACGGGCGCACCGCCACTCCGTCACTAACCCTAGTAGGTTCATCCTCCCACGCGCGTCACGGCCTGGCGAACGCGCAGGCCGCTCTGCTCATGGAGCGGGAGCTCCTGCGCTACCGCCCGGTCGATGACTTCTATGAGGAGTGGCTCGAGCGGATCGCTGAGCTCGTCAGCGTGGCCGGGGGCTCCGCTGCACCGGCCCGCTCACTGCCCAGCAGCTGCTTGCTGCGGGCGACGTGGCTCACGGGGCTCCTCCACCACCTTCAGCCTAGGGTGTCATCATCGAGCCAAGGCACGTGGCGCCGTGGCGCGACCGCCGCGCCCAGCGCCTGCTCGGGAGGAGGTGAGCTGCCAGGTGGTGCAGCAGCCTCAAGGGGAGGCACGCGTACTTGGTGCGCCCGCACACCAAGCCCATGTGCCGCCACAGGAGGTGGCGGCATGCATGCATCAAGACCAAGTCCTACCTCCTCGACGGGCTCCAGTGACCACAGAAGGATGTCGCGCGTTCACCTCGGAACTCCGCAACATCATCTGGCCGAGCAAGTTCAAGCCTGACCCGCCCCCACGCTACGACGGCAGCGCCGACCCCGCCGTGTTCCTGCAGCTCTATGAGCTGAGCATCGAGGTGGTCAGCAACGATGAGAAGATCATGGCGAACTGGTTCCTGATGGCCGTCAAGGATGGCGCACGTTCTTGGCTCCTGAACCTCCCCGAGGGATCGGTCTCTTCCAGGGAGGACATGCGCGGCCGCTTCATCGCCAATGTCCAGGGCACTCGCAACCGTGCGCCGGCCGCGGGTGACTTGCGTCGCCTCAAGCAGCAGCCAGGAGAGACCCTGCAGAAGTACATCCAGCGCTTCAACAATGTTCACCTCAAGATCCCCAAGGTGTCGGAGGATGCCATCATTTCAGCTTTCATTGATGGCGTTCGCATTGTCAAGATGAAGGAGGAGCTCGCTGCTACGTCTTGAGCTTGCGTTGGTTTTCCTTGAAGAGGAAAGGGTGATGCAGCAGAGTAGCGTAAGTATTTCCCTCAGTTTTTGAGAACCAAGGTATCAATCCAGTAGGAGGCTCCTCAAAAGTCCCACGCACCTACACAAACAAACAAACAACTCGCAACCAACACAATAAAGTGGTTGTCAATCCCTTCACGACCACTTGCGAAAGTGAGATCTAATAGAGATAGTATGATAAGATACATATATTTTTGGTATTTTATAATATAGATGCAAAAAGTAAAGATGCAACTACAAGTAAATTGAAAGCAAATATGATAAGAGATAGACCTGGGGGCCATAGGTTTCACTAGAGGCTTCTCTCAAGATAGCATAAGTATTACGGTGGGTGAACAAATTACTGTCGAGAAATTGATAGAAAAGCGAATAATTATGAGATTATCTAGGCATGATCATGTATATAGGCATCACGTCCGCAACAAGTAGACCGACTCCTGCCTGCATCTACTACTATTACTCCACACATCGACCGACTCCTGCCTGCATCTAGAGTATTAAGTTCACAAAGAACAGAGTAACGCCTTAAGCAAGATGACATGATGTAGAGGGATAAACTCATGCAAAATGGTATAAACCCCATCTTTTTATCCTCGATGGCAACAATACAATAGGTGCCTTGCAACCCTTTCTGTCACTAGGTAAGGACACCGCAAGATTGAACCCAAAGCTAAGCACTTCTCCCATGGCAAGAAAGATCAATCTAGTAGGCCAAACCAAACTGATAATTCGAAGAGACTTGCAAAGATAACTCAATCATACATAAAAAAATTCAGAGAAGATTCAAATATTATTCCTAGATAAACTTGATCATAAACCCACAATTCATCGGATCTCGACAAACACACCGCAAAAAGAGATTACATCGAATAGATGTCCACAAGAGTGGGGGAGAACATTGTATTGAGATCCAAAAAGAGAGAAGAAGCCATCTAGCTAATAACTATGGACCCGTAGGTCTGTGGTAAACTACTCACAACTCATCGGAAGGGCTATGGTGTTGATGTAGAAGCCCTCCGTGGTCGATTCCCCCTCCAGTGGAGCGCCTGCACAGGCTCCAAGATGGGATCTCGCGGATACAGAAGGTTACGGCGGTGGGAATTGTGTTTCGGGTGCTCCCTGGATGTTTTCGGGTACGCAGGCTTATATAGGAGGAAGAAGTATGTCGGTGGCCGCCAGAGGGGCCCATGAGACAGGGGGCGCCCTCCTATCTCGTGGCCGCCTCGGCTGCTTCTTGACTTGCACTCCAAGTCCTCTGGATCACGTTCGTTCCAAAAATCACGCCTCCGAAGGTTTCATTCCGTTTGGTATTCCTTTTCTTCGAAATACTGAAATAGGCAAAAAAACAACAATACGGGTTGGGCCTCCGGTTAGTAGGTTAGTCCCAAAAATGATATAAATGTGTAGAATAAAGCCCATTGACATCCAAAAGAGGTAATATAATAGCATGGAACAATAAAAAATTATAGATACGTTGGAGACGTATCAAGCATCCCCAAGCTTAATTCCTGCTCGTCCTCGAGTAGGTAAATGATAAAAAGAGAATTTTTAGTGTGGAATGCTACCTAGCATAAGTCTCAATGTAATTTCCTTTAATGTGGCATGAATGTTCAGATCCAAATGATTCAAGATAAAAGCTTATAAAACATAAAAATAATAATGCTTCGAAGCATACTAACAAATAATCATGTCCTATCAACATAACATAGCCAAAGAAAGCTTATCCCTACAAAATCATATAGTTAGGCCATGCTTCATTTTCATTACACAAAATACTCCCATCATGTACAACCCTGATGACGAGCCAAGCAATTGTTTCATACTTTTTAACGCGCTTCAGCTTTTTCAACTCTTACGCAATACATGAGCGTAAGCCATGGACATAGCACTAAGGTGGTAAATGGTGGTGGTTGTAAGGACAAAAAGGGAGAAGATAGTCCTACATCAACTACGCGTATCAACGGGCTATGGAGATGCCCATCAATAGATATCAATGTGAGTGAGTAGGGATTGCCATGCAACGGATGCACTAGAGCTATAAATATATGCAAGCTCAACAAAAAGAAACTTAGTGGGCGTGCATCCAACTTGCTTGCTCATGAAGACCTAGGGCATTTGCGGAAGCCCATCATTGGAATATACAAGCCAAGTTCTATAATGAAAAATTCCCACTAGTATATGAAAGTGACAATATATGAGACTCTCTATCATGAAGATCATGGTGCTACTTTGAAGCACAAGTGTGGAAAAATATATAGTAGCATTGTCCCTTCTCTCTTTTTCTCTCATTTTTTTTTCTTTGGCCTCTTTTTTTCTTTTTGGCCTTTCTCTCTCTTTTTTTCTTTTTTTTTTCTTTTTTTAAAGTCCGAAGTCTCATCCCGACTTGTGGGGGAATCATAGTCTTCATCATCCTTTCCTCACCGAGACAATGCTCTAATAATGAAGATCTTCACACTTTTATGGATTTACAACTCAAAAATTACAACTCAAAGCTAGAACAAGATATGACTCTATATGAATGCCTCCGGCGGTGTACTGGGATATGCAATGAATCAAGAGCGACATGTATGAAAATTATGAAGGTGGCCTTGCGACAAATACGATGTCAACTACATGCAAGCAAAGAGCAATATGACAATGATGAAACGTGTCATAATAAACGGAACGGTGGAAAGTTGCATGGCAATATATCTCGGAATGGCTATGGAAATCCCATAATAGGTAGGTATGGTGGCTGTTTTGAGGAAGGTAAATAATGGGTTCAATACCGGCGAAAATTGTGCGGTAATAAGAAAGGCTAGCAAAGTGGAAGGATGAATGTGCGTATATCCATGGACTCACATTAGTCATAAAGAACTCATATACTTATTGCAAAAGTCTACTTAGCCCTCGAAGCAAAGTACTACTACACATGCCCCAAGAGGGATAGATTGGTAGGAAAAGACCATTGCTCGTCCCCGACTGCCACTCATAAGGAAGACAATCAAAAGAGCACCTCATGCAACAAATTTGTCACACAACTTTTACCATACGTGCATGCTACGGGACTTGCCAACTTCAACAAAATTATTTCTCAATTTCATAATTATCCACTAGCATGACCCTAACATTACTACCTTTATATCTCAAAACAATTATCAAGCAACAAATTGATCATAGAATCCAATTCAATTTCGATGATAGTTTTTATTATATCCAATTTGGATGCTCATCATTCTAGGACCAAATTTGTAACCAAAGCAAATACCATGATGTTCTAAAAGACTCTCAAAATAATATAAGTGAAGCATGAGAGACTAGTAATTTCTTCAAAATTAAGTTACCACCATGCTCTAAAAGATATAAGTGAAGCACTAGAGCAAAAACTATCAAGCTCAAAAGATATAAGTGAAGCATATAGAGTATTCTAGGAAATTCTAATCAATTAGGCTTCTCCCAAAAGGTGTGTACAGCAAGGATGATTGTGGTAAACTAAAAAGCAAAGACTAAGATAATACACGACGCTCCAAGCAAAACACATATCATGTGGCGAATAAAAATATAGCTCCAAGTAAAGTTACCAATGAACGAAGACGAAAGAGGGGATGCCTTCCCGGGGCATCCCCAAGCTTAGGATTTTGGTTCTCGTTTAATATATTGGGGTTTCATGGGCATACCCAAGCTTAGGCTCTTTCCACTCCTTATTCCATAGTCCATAAAAGCTTTACCCAGAACTTGAAAATTTCACAACACAAAACTCAACAGGAAATCTTATAAGCTCCGTTAGTGAAAGAAAACAAAACCACCACATAAGGTACTGTAATGAACTCATTATTTATTTATTTTGGTGTTAAAACTAATGTATTCCAACTTCTCTATGGTTTATAAACTATTTTACTAGCCATAGATGCATCAAAATAAGCAAACAACACACGAAAAACAGAATCTGTCAAAAACAGAACAGTCTGTAGCAATCTGTAACTAACACAAACTTTTGGAACTATAAAAATGCTACCAAAATAGGAAGTACTGTAAAATTTGTTTATTGATCAGCATCAAAAATAATCAATGCAAAATCACATTTCTGTGATTTATTGAATTGTTTCTCGTGAGCGCAAAGTTTCTGTTTTTCAGCAGAATCAAATCAACTATCATCATAGTTTATCCTATAGGTTCTACTTGGAACAAACACTAATTAAAAGATAGAAACACATCTAAACAGAAGGTATATGCAAAATTTATTACTAAACAGAAACAAAAACAAAAAAACATAAAGAAAATTGGGTTGCCTCCCAACTAGCGCTATCGTTTAACGCCCCTAGCTAGGAATAAAAGCGAAGATAGATCTAAGTAGTGCCATCTTTGGCACTTGTTTCATAAGTAGCTCGCATGATAGATTCATAAGGTAATTTGACTTTCTTTCTTGGAAAGTGCTCCATGACTTTCTTTAATGGAAATTGGAATCTAATATTCCCTTCCTTCATATCAATAATCGCGCCAATCATTCTGAGGAAAGGTCTACCAAGAATAATAGGGCAAGAAAGATTGCAATCTATATCAAGAACGATAAAATCTACGGGCACCAAATTTCTATTTGCAACAATGAGAACATCATTGACCCTTCCCATTGTCTTTTTAATGGGGGAATCCGCAAGGTGCAAATTTAAAGAGCAATCATCAAGATCAGGGAAACCTAGAATATCACATAAAGTTTTCGGAATCGTGGAAACACTAGCACCCAAATCACACAAAGCAAAACACTCATGATCTTTAATTCTAATCTTTATAGTAGGTTCCCACTCATCATTAAGTTTTCTAGGTATAGAAACTTCCAAATTATGTTTTTCATCATAAGATTGCAACAAGGCATCAACTATATGTTTGGTAAAAGCTTTATTTTGACTATAAGTATGAGGAGAATTAACAACGGATTGCAACAAGGAAATACAACCTTTTAAAGAACAATTATCATAATCAAATTCCTTGAAATCCAAGATAGTGGGTTCAATGCTATTTAAAATCATGACCTCTCCAATCCCACTTTTACCAAATTTAGCATCAAGATCTAAAAACTCCAAATTCTTGGGACGCCTTCTAGGTAAAGTTGACTCATAATCAGTCCCATAATTATCAAGATTCATATTGCAAAACATAGATCTAATAGGAGACGCATCAATAACTTTAAGATCCTCATCATTATTTTCATGGAAACTAGAAGAACACACTTTTATAAAGCTATCTTTCTTAGCACGCAATCTAGCGGTTATTTCTTTGCACTCGTCAATGGAAATTATTGTTACTTTGAGAGACTCATTGATATCATGCTTAGGGGAAGAAGATCTAAGTTTAAGAGAATCAACATTAAGCGAAAGTCTATCAACGTTCCTAGCCAAATCATCAACTTTGAGCAATTTTTCTTCAAGCAAGGAATTAAAATTCTTTTGAGAAATCATAAATTCTTTCACACTATTCTCAAAATCAGAGGGCATATTATTAAAATTACCATAAGAATTATTGTAGGAATTTCCATAATTATTAGAGGAATTACTAGGGAACGGTCTAGAATTAAAATTTCCTCTATAAGCATTGTTTCCGAAACTATTCCTAACAACAAAATTCACATCCAAAGATTCATTATTATTCTCAATCAAAGTAGACAAAGGCATATCATTGGGATCTATAGGGATATTTTTAGTAGCAAACAACTTCATAAGTTCATCCATCTTTCCACTCAAAACATTGATTTCTTCTATAGCATGCACTTTTTACTAGAAGATCTTTCGCTGTGCCATTCAGAATAATTAGACATATTATTATCAAGAAGTTTTGTAGCATCTCCTAACATGATTTCCATAAACGTGCCTCCCGCGGCCGAATCTAAGAGATTTCTAGAAGCAAAGTTCAAACCGGCATAAAATTTTTGTATGATCATCCATAAATTCAAACCATGAGTAGGGCAATTGCGAATCATCAATTTCATTCTTTCCCAAGATTGGGCAACATGCTCATGATCAAGTTGTTTAAAATTCATAATATCGTTCCTAAGAGTGATAATCTTAGCGGGAGGAAAATTCTTAGAGATAAAAGCATCCTTGCACTTGTTCCAAGAATCAATACTATATTTAGGCAAAGACGAAAACCAAACTTTAGCACGATCTCTAAGTGAAAACGGAAATAACTTAAATTTAGAAATATTGTTATCTGTATCTTTCTTCTTTTGCATATCACACAAATCAACAAAGTTGTTTAGATGAGAAGCGGCATCTTCACTAGGAAGGCCAGCGAATTGATCTTTCATAACAAGATTCAGCAAAGCAGCATTGATTTCACAAGACTCAACATCATTAAGAGGAGCAATCGGAGTACTAGGGTAATCATTATTATTGGTATTCGAGAAATCACAAAATTTGGTATTGTCTTGCACCATGGCAACAAGTAATCCAACACACAAGCAAACAGAAAAAAAGGCAAGCGAAAAGAGAGGAGGAGATTGGGAAAGAGAGGGCGAATAAAACGGCAAAGGTGAAGTGGGGGAGAGAAAAACGAGAGGCAAATGGCAAATAATGTAAATGCGAGGGAGATGAGTTTGTGATGGGTACTTGGTATGTCTTGACTTGAGCGAAGACCTCCCCGGCAATGGTGCCAGAAATCCTTCTTGCTACGTCTTGAGCTTGCGTTGGTTTTCCTTGAAGAGGAAAGGGTGATGCAGCAGAGTAGCATAAGTATTTCCCTCAGTTTTTGAGAACCAAGGTATCAATCCAGTAGGACGATCCTCAAAAGTCCCACGCACCTACACAAGCAAACAAAGAACTCGCAACCAACGCAATAAAGGGGTTGTCAATCCCTTCACGGCCACTTGCCAAACTAAGATCTAATAGACATAGTATGATAAGATAAATATATTTTTGGTATTTTATAATATAGATGCAAAAAAGTAAAGATGCAAATAAAAGTAGATTGAAAGCAAATATGATGAGGGATAGACCCGGGGGCCCATAGGTTTCACTAGAGGCTTCTCTCAAGATAGCATAAGTATTACGGTGGGTGAACAAATTACTGTCGAGCAATTGATAGAAAAGCAAATAATTATGAGATTATCTAGGCATGATCATGTATATAGGCATCACGTCCGCAACAAGTAGACCGACTCCTTCCTGCATGTACTACTATTACTCCACACATCGACCGACTCTTGCCTGCATCTAGAGTATTAAGTTCACAAAGAACAGAGTAACGCCTTAAGCAAGATGACATGATGTAGAGGGATAAACTCATGCAATATGATATAAACCCCATCTTTTTATCCTCGATGGCAACAATACAATACGTGCCTTGCAACCCTTTCTGTCACTGGGTAAGGACACCGCAAGATTGAACCCAAAGCTAAGCACTTCTCCCATGGCAAGAAAGATCAATCTAGTAGGCCAAACCAAACTGATAATTCGAAGAGACTTGCAAAGATAACTCAATCATACATAAAAGAATTCAAAGAAGATTCAAATATTATTCATAGATAAACTTGATCATAAACCCACAATTCATCGGATTTTGACAAACACACAACAAAAAGAGATTACATCGAATAGATCTCCACAAGAGAGGGGGAGAACATTGTATTGGGATCCAAAAAGAGAGAAGAAGCCATCTAGCTAATAACTATGGACCCGTAGGTATGTGGTAAACTACTCACAACTCATCGGAAGGGCTATGGTGTTGATGTAGAAGCCCTGCATGGTCGATTCCCCCTCCGGCGGAGCGCCAACGAAGGCTCCAAGATGGGATCTCACGGATACGGAAGGTTACGGTGGTGGAAATTGTGTTTCGGGTGCTCCCTGGATGTTTTCGGGGTACGTAGGCTTATATAGGAGGAAGAAGTACGTCGGTGGCCGCCCGAGGGCCCACGAGACAGGGGGGCACGCCCTACAGGGGGGGCTCCTATCTCGTGGCCGCCTCGGCTGCTTCTTGACTTGCACTCCAAGTCCTCTGGATCACGTTCGTTCCAAAAATCACGCCTTCCAAGGTTTCATTCCATTTGGACTCCATTTGATATTCCTTTTCTTCGAAATACTGAAATAGGCAAAAAAAATAGCAATACGGGCTGGGCCTCCGGTTAGTAGGTTAGTCCCAAAAATGATATAAATGTGTAGAATAAAGCCCATAGACATCCAAAAGAGGTAATATAATAGCATGGAACAATCAAAAATTATAGATACGTTGGAGACGTACCACTCGCCATCCATGAGGACCTCTGCGACCTTGGAGATGTTCAATATGGCAAACAAGTGCGCAAGGGCTGAGGAGGGGCGCCTCTCCCTCCTCGAGCTCCCAGATGCTGACCCAGAAGACAAGAAGGCGAAGGCCAAGGAATGAAGTGCAAGCAGCCGGCCGTACTCGCGGTGGAGCCAGAGATGAAGCGCGGCTGCGATCACCCCGAGTCGTCCAAGAGCAACCGACCGTTCTACGTCTTCCTCAACATCCACAGCCACAACACCAATGACTGCCAGGAAGTCAGGGCCCTTCATGACAGGCGCCTCGGTCGATGCCCCAAGCGCAACGATCGAGGCTACAGTCATGGGGGAGGCCGAGGAGGAGGACGCTGGGATGGACGCGACCATCGCCAGGAGTGGCGCAACCATCCTCGGGAGGACTGTTGGTAGGGCCAACCTCGCGAGGGCGCTTGGAGGGAGCAGCCTCGTGAGGAGCGCCCTCAGGGCAATACCCGTGTTCCTGCACTTCCTCCACCACCAAGAAGGAACGAAGATCATCACCAGGATGAGGGGGCGGGGGCATCCAGGAGCCACGAGCCATTGCCTACATCCTGGGCGGCTCACATGCCCCAGCTTCTCACTGCATCTTCATGCAGTTTGCGTGCGAGGTGAACGCAGCGCTCCCAAGCCCGAAGCAACTCGCCCTCTCAGCTGGTCCAAATGCGCCATCACCTTCAGCTCCTCAGACCAGCTCAAGTGCGTAGCCACTGATGGCGCGCTCCCATGCTCTGCTCGCCCGTCATCAGCAACGTGGTCGTCACCAGGACTCTCATCGATGGTGGAGCGGGGCTCAATGTCCTGTCTGTTCAAACGTTCGACAGACTCCAAGTGCCATACTACCAACTTCAACCAACCAAGCCATTTTCAGGAGTGACAGACGGTTCCACGCACCGGATAGGGCAGGCCCGCCTCCCTGTCAGCTTCGGCGAATGCAACAACTACCACACCGAGCTCATCAACTTCGACGTCGCCGACATTCGCCTGCCGTACAACGCCATCCTAGGGTACCCATCACTAGCCAAGTTCATAGTAGCGACGCACCACGACTACAACTTCCTCAAGATGCCAGGAAGCAGCGGCGTCATCATGGTCACATGCCAGGAAAAGGACGTGGTATGGTCCCTTGAGCGCGCCTTCCAAGCTACAGCAACCGAGAGCCCTGAAGATGAGGGTGGTGCCCTACCTCCTGAGGTCGCCCCCTAGACAAAGAAGCTACAGCTGGGTCAGGGATCTCGTGAGGAAGCCTCGCCCGAGGACGCCCCCTGAGCCTCGCGTCCCCGGACGGGGCACCTTCGCCCATCACATAGGAAGGCGCGCCCGGCACCCCTCTGAGGCTGGGCTCGAGGGCTCTCCTCGGGAGGGCCTCAGACCTACCCGGGGTCACAAGGGAGGCGCTCGGGCACCATGTGGAGGCGCGCTTGAGAACACGTTTCCCCGGAGAAGGCATCAGGTGGGAGGCGCCAGGCGTTCAGGAGTTCAGGAAAGAAATTGAGGAGATTCAAGAGGCAAGAGTTCTACAAGGCGATCTCTGCCTACCACGAGGCACGACTCATGGATCTGGCAAGGGTAAGGAGTTCCGCATCTTCATCGACATCCCAGGGCTGAACAGGGCCACATCTCGGCAGCTCTTCTAGCTGTCTCGTGTTGGCCGATGCAAGGGTCCACCCCACAGCTACGTCCGCATGCCAGGCATCAGGCGACCCTGACAGAGATGGAGGAGCACCCCCAGGAGCCTCCCGGGCCCTCTGGGCCTCCCGAGGCTCGGGACCAGGGCGGATCATGAGGAATGACTCTAGCGGCGCGCGTCTTCCACTACCCCAACACCTCTTTAGTGACGGTACCAGGTGACATCTCTCCAGTTCGTTCAGTTTGGGGGTGCCCCTCGGACTGCATCATCTCGATGCCGTATGGGTCCATCCCTACAGCATGTATCCCTTTTGCATCTATCAGAGCTAGTTTACCTTCCTTCACAAGATTATCAACTACCTGACCGGCGCTTCATTGCCAAGAACGTCCCGCGCCCTTGCGAGCCCTCCCGCGACCGCCTCATGATTAAGGACTGGCACAACGTCTGAGCTTGGGTCCGTCCCTGCAGCGTCGCTAAACCCAAGAGGCTGAGCTCTGGCTTGTGGGCCAGTCCCCGTGTACGTCACCTCCTATGGCCCTTGGTGCCTTGTTCTCGCATGAGCTAATCGCAGACGGATGGGTGAGGGTGCGCCACTTGGTGCCCCCGTGGTCACGGGAACCACGTGCCAGTTGTTTTTCTTCACGATCTTTGCATGAGAAGACTAGGCACGACATCTATGTTCGGGTCCGTCCCTGCAGCGTCGATACAACCAATGGTTGAGCTCTATCTGGCGGGCCGGCCCCATTCACGTCACCTCCTTGGGTCGTTGGTGTCTGGCCTTCTAATGCAATAGCCTTAGGAGACTCATTCGGCGCAGGCTGCCTAACCATCTTGCAGGACTAAGACAAGCGTTCTCAATCAAGCTCAGGCGCAACCCGCCTTGAGGTAGGGCCTCGTGAGTCCTGCGCTGGCTCACGGGTGCCCATACACACCTCCTCCAGCCTTGTCGTGCAAGCCACATATCAGGGCGGGGCTGTACACGCCCCAGGGGCTCTCCTTAGAGGGAGCCCCCTCCCACGCACTAGTGGAAGCACCATGCTCCACATTGGCCGTCGACACCGCCGAGGAGCGGCTATGCCCATGCAGGAGCGGAAGCACTATGCTCCGCGTTGGTGATAAACAACTAGGGGTGGCCTCGCGGCTGCATTAACCTAAGGGAGTGTAGGACCGAAAGTATGTCTAGGGGGGGTGATTAGACTACTTGACCAAATAAAAACTTAACCTTTTCCCAATTTTACTTCTTGGCAGTTTTTAGCAACTTAGCACAAGTCAAGCAATCAAGATACAATTCAAGCAAGAATGCAAAGAGTATATGAGCAACGAAAAGTAAAGCATGCAACTTGCAAGAAAGTAACGGGATGGGATTGGAGTGTGCAAACGCAATGGGAGACACAAATGTTTTTGGCGTGGTTCCGATAGGTGGTGCTATCGTACATCCACGTTGATGGAGACTTCAACCCACGAAGGGTAACGGTTGCATGAGTCCACGGAGGGCTCCACCCACAAAGAGTCCACGAAGAAGCAACCTTGTCTATCCCACCATGGCCATCGCCCATGAAGGACTTGCCTCACTAGGGTAGATCTTCACAAAGTAGGCGATCTCCTTGCCCTTACAAACTCCTTGTACAACTCCACAATCTTGTCAGAGGCTCCCAAGTGACACGTAACCAATCTAGGAGACACCACTCTCCAAAAGGTAATAGATGGTGTGTTGTTGATGAACTCCTTGCTCTTGTGCTTCAAATGATAGTATCCCCAACACTCAACTCTCTCTCATAGGATTGGATTTGGTGGAAAGAAGATTTGAGTGGAAAACAACTTGGGGAAGGCTAGAGATCAAGATTCATAAGGTTGGATTGGAATATCTTGGCCTCAACACATGAGTAGGTGGTTCTCTCTCAAAAAATGAATGTTGGAAGTGTAGGCACATTCTGAAGTCTTCCCTCGCGAATGAGGAGAGGGTGGAGCGGTATATATAGCCTCCACACAAAATCTAACTGTTACACACAGTTCACCAAACTCGGTGGGACCGAATCCGAAAACTCGGTCAAACCGATTTAGTTCATAATGTGACCGTTAGGCATTTCGGTGGGACCGACATGTCAACTCGGTGGGACCGATATCATTAGGATTAGGGCATAACGTAATCTCGGTTTGACCGATTACACAAAGTTGGTTGGGCCAACTTTGGTAATAAGCATACCAGGGAGTTAGCGAGGCAAACTCGGTGGGACCGATTCGCTTGTCTTGGTGGGACCGAAGTGTTACAAAAAGGAAACATGGAGTTTGCATTGCAGACTCGATGGGACCAATCGCTCATCTCGGTTAGACCAAAACGTTACAAAGGGAAACATGGAGTTTGCAATCCCATCTCGGTGAGACCGAGATCCCTATCGGTTAGACCAAAGTGACTAGGGTTTCTGGCAGTGGCTATGTCAAATGAACTCGGTGGCCACGGATGGATCAAATCGGTGGGGCCGAGTTTGACTTTTGGTTTGGAACAAATGTGGATATGAGAAAGTGGTTGAGGGCTTTTGGAGCATATCACTAAACATTTTGAGCAAGCAAGCCATTAAGCAGCACCTCATCCCCTTTTAATAGTATTGGCTTTCCTATAGACTCAATGTGATCTTGGATCACTGAAATAGAAAACGTAGAGTCTTGAACTTTAGAGCTTGAGCCAATCTTTTGTCCTTAGCATTTTGAGGGGTTTCTTGAGCTTGTGTTGGTTTTCCTTGAAGAGGAAAGGGTGATGCAGCAATAGTAGCGTAAGCATTTCCCTCAGTTTTTGAGAAACAAGGTATCAATCCATTAGGAGGCTCCTCACAAGTCCCACGCACCTACACAAACAAACAAAGAAATCGCAACCAACACAATAAAGGGGTTGGCAATCCCTTCACGGCCACTTGCGAAAGTGAGATCTGATAGAGATAATATGATAAGGTAAATATTTTTGGTATTTTTATGATATAGATTGGAAAAGTAAAGATGCAAATAAAAGTAGATTGAAAGCTTATATGATAAGAGATAGACCCGAGGGCCATAGGTTTCACTAGTGGCTTCTCTCAAGATAGCATAAGTACTACGGTGGGTGAACAAATTACTGTCGAGCAATTGATAGAAAAGCGAATAATTATGAGATTATCTAGGCATGATCATGTATATAGGCATCACGTCCGTGACAAGTAGACCGACTCCTGCCTGCATCTACTACTATTACTCCACACATCGACCGCTATCCAACATGCATCTAGAGTAAGTTCATAAGAACAGAGTAACGCATTAAGAAAGATGACATGATGTAGAGGGATAAACTCATGCAATATGATACAAACCCCATCTTTTTATCCTCGATGGCAACAATACAATACGTGCCTTGCTGCCCCTGTTGTCACTGAGAAAGGACACCGCAAGATTGAACCTAAAGCTAAGCACTTCTCCCATTGCAAGAAAGATCAATCTAGTAGGCCAAACCAAACTGATAATTCAAAGAGACTTGCAAAGATAACTCAATCATACATAAAATAATTCAGAGGAGATTCAAATATTTCTCATAGATAAACTTGATCATAAACCCACAATTCATCGGATCTCGACAAACACACCACAAAAAGAGTTACATCGAATAGGTCTCCAAGAAGATCAAGGAGAACATGGCATTGAGATCCAAAGAGAGAGAAGAAGCCATCTAGCTAATAACTATGGACCCGAAGGTCTGTGGTAAACTACTCACAACTCATCGGAAGGGCTATGGTGTTCATGTAGAAGCCCTCCATGGTCGATTCCCCCTCCGGCGGAGCGCCGGCGAAGGCTCCAAGATGGGATCTCACATATACAGAAGGTTACGGTGGTGGAAATAGCTTTTCGTGGTCGCCCCTGATGTTTTCGGGGTATGTTGGTATATATAGGAGGAAGAAGTACGTCGGTGGATGCCCGAGGGGCCCACGAGACAGGGGGTGCGCCCAACAGGGGGCACGCCCTCCACCCTCGTGACCGGCTCGGCAGCTTCTTGACTTGCACTCCAAGTCCTCTGGATCACGTTTGTTCCAAAAAGATCGCTCCCAAAGGTTTCATTCCGTTTGGACTTCGTTTGATATTCCTTTTCTTCGAAATACTGAAATAGGAAAAAAAAACAGCAATACGGGTTGGGCCTTCGGTTAGTAGGTTAGTCCCAAAAATGATATTAAAGTGTAAAGTAAAGCCCATAAACATCCAAAATAGGTAATATAATATCATGGAACAATGAAAAATTATAGATACATTGGAGACGTATCAGGGTCCACAATCCTAATCCATTCCATGCCAATCACTGAACTTTCCTGAAATATTTGTCTTGAAATAGCATTAGTTCAATGAGCTATATGTTGTTAATCATTACCAAAACCACCCACCCAGGGATAGTTGCACTTTCAATCTCCCCCTTTTTGGTAATTGATGACAACATATAGATCAAAGATTCGAAAAATGATAATAAGATTGAAATACATCGTCGCTTTGAGAAGTATGTGATAAGCAAGAGCTCCCCCTAAATTTGTGCATTATTTAGAATTTGCTTTGGACTGCAAATGCACAATCTGTTAGGACCATGGGTCACTCTTCCATGTCACATACATCTTGGTGGAGCGATCAAAATGATAACAATAGAAAACATGCACTCATCACCAAGCAAAGTGAATGATCATAAATGAACATAAGGAATAATATCATTCAAGCACACATTAAAGTAGCATTGTTGGAGATATGCCCTAGAGGCAATCATGTATGATGATATTTCCTATGTGTTTATGAATAAAGATAGTCCTTGGACATTATCAATGATGTGTATCAGCAAGTACGTGACTTGTTTGTGGGACTATGCACTGTATGATGACTGTCCTAAAAGGTCCCTAGTCGAAAGGGCTGTGTGGACGCGCAGCCGACTAGACTAGCATATGACACGGTCGATGGCTTGGTCTCACTAGCCATGGAGCATTGGATGCTAACCGGATAATATGGACTTGGAAAGGTCTGGTCGGATTCGACGTAGTCGGATCCAAGTCGAGATAAGGACCGAGTCAGACAAACCCAACTATGAGACGCAGCGATATGTCATCTGTGAGTCTCTAGTACAACATACGTTCTATGTCCTAAGACCTGAGTTGACGCATGTACTCGGGATGGTGACATACTTGCTTTGGGCCGACCAAATGCTACTCCATGACTAGGTAGTTACAAAGGTAGGTTTCGGGTTTGTCCAGTCCCATGCTGCGAGGCATGGTCGAGAAAGATGGGATTTGCCCCTCCGATCAGGAGAGATATACTCTGGGTCCCTCGTGTGATCCGACCAGGATAAGCATGGCCATGCGACAAGGATTATGAGATAATCTGGTTTGTGGTCGGTATCACTTGAATGAGAAAGAGGCCGGGCTAGCACAAGGATGACAGTCTCGCCTTGAGCCCGACAACATATATCATGCGGCAAAGGGAACAGAAGTGTGACATCTTGTACAGGTTCGCCTAACCAGCTTCATAGTCTGCTTCGTGGTCGGCATGCCTTGCTAGAGGCCGCTACCAACCGTCCAGGTCGAAGGTGATCCAAACTATGACCAAGCCGACTTGAACCTAAGGGGTCGCGCGCTTAAGGGAAGGAACCTACGAGGTCGGATCCGAGGACACTGGTTGGATGTGATCCAAGCTATATTCAGATTGTGGCCGAGTAGACTTATGGGCTTTAGGGTCCGTGCGAGGCCCAAGTGTTGAGCCCGCGATGGACGCCTATATAAAGTGGAGGTGCGGCACACTCATGCTATTGATCGCTTCGGTGATGCGACTAGGGTTTGCATGTGTTGCGAATAGCCACCTCCACTCGCTGCCGACTGTGTGATCAGACCTAGCAGTCCGACGCATGGTGTTCCTCCTGCACGGGCGGATACCGTTAGAGGTGGTGCACTTGCGCCGCTCCAGCGAACTTGTACGTGGGATCGGACGACCGGCTGTTCGAGGGAGATTGGACAAGGAGGAGACGATCCACGCGGACGCGCTGCCCCAACTCTTCTTCCGCTGCGTGTCACTACACGTCTAGTGGTAACGAATTGTGATCCATCTCCCGCAGCATGTTCCTGTTGTTCTGCGCGTAGGAAAATTTTAATTTGCAGTCGACACACCCTACCATAGAACCCAACAAGCATATGATAAACCACATGATCATCCAAGTATCTCACAAAAGGACATAGTGTATCAAACAAACACACAATAAAGTTCAACCAAATAAAGTGCAAAGAGAGACAAAAAACAATTCTCTCTCTCTCTCTCAGGCTATGATCTATACATATTTCTCCCCCTTTGGCAACAAGTTACCAAAAAGTTTGAATATGCATAGTGCTATGCGTCTCTCAGGCTTGATCTCCATGAGGTGGTGTAGTGATGACTCCCACGACGAAGGCTTTTGTTGATGTAGCTGGAACTAGTGGAGTGACTGCTGGAGGTGACACTGAAGCTGTGGCTGCTGGTGCAGATGTAGTTGCTCTAGTATCAGGAACATGAACTGCATCAAACCTCTGACCTCTTAGCACATGCACTCGCTGAAAGACATATGTTGTTGTCTTTCCTTTCTTCTCTTCTGCTTCCTCCCGGAGCTGCTCTACTGCCGACTGAATCTCAGTTACTTTGACATCAAGATCATAGAACTTCTGCTCAATGATTCTCTCCAAACTTTCCTGATTTTGAGTCAGGGTGGCCAATCCCTTCTCAATCATCAAGGTGGATTGGATCATAAATCCAAGTTGATCTTGTTTGCTCTTTAGGAAGACCTGAGATACCTGTTCAGCACTTGGCATCTTTGCAGCTTTCTCTGCCCTTGCCTTTTCTCTCTTTTCATGTGCTTGCACTAATGAAGGATCTTTCTCATCCATCACCATGGTGTTATCCTCAAAATCTGGCTTGAGAGGTAAATGCTCCTTGTCCAACAAATAAGTTCTTGTGCCCATCTTTGAGTTGATGAGCACCTGAATCTGTGGAGCATACCCACAAGACCTCTTCTGGTCTGCTGCTGTCCTCTTGATTGTTTCCATAATCAGACTCATCACCTTGAACTTCCGAGGGACATAAAAAATGTGTGTGAGGTTGATGGAATGTCCTCTTATCATTCTGTGATCTCCAGACTTGGGAAAAAGGGTGTGCCTCAGGATAGTGTTGATTGTAGGCAAACCAGACAACAGAAACTTTACTGATCCCAACTTATGAGTTTCCAGGGCATCATCAGGAATTTCCTTGTACATACTTGCCATTGAGTTGTGATCTTTCTTCTTCTTAGCATACACATCCAAGTCATCCTCATGAGCTGCTGGGGCATTTATCAATTTGGCCCATTCATCAACAGTGGATTGGTACCTAGTACCTTCTAACATCCAGACAATCCTTCCACCAGGATAGAAGTGAGCAATGGAGTAGAATTGCATGATCAGCTCATCATTCCACTTAGTGAGCTTCTGGCCAACAAACTTGTCCATTCCAAAAGCCTTGAAGCTATCATAGACACCTACGAAGTGATCTTCATTCTCTCTGATGTATGTCCAGTCAACTCATCTCATATCACAGACTATTGGCTTCTTGTCAAGTAGAATTATCTCATAAAAGTCTTGTTGTTCCTTAGTGTGGAACCTGCAATCCACAATAGTTCTCCTTCTCACAGCATAAGGGTCATTTTCCCTCCAAAGTCTCAGACCTGCATCCTTCCTGATGCTCATGTCCTCTACCACTTGATGTGTGTCATTGTGGTCTGGGATCTTTGGTTTGAGCTTCCTTAGCACTTGGGCTTCAGCTTCGTATTCTTCAGCTTCAGGCGCTGGGGCCTTGTTCTTCTCCACAGCAGGGATGTTTATTGTACTCCTCTTGGGTGCAGACTTGGTGGCTGGAGCAGCAGCTTTGGGAGCAGGTTTGGGCTTAGGAGCAGCCCCTGACTTGATTGCATCTCCCATAAGCTTTTGTGCCTTAGGTGCTGGAGTAGCATCCTCTTCCTCTTCCTCTTCATTAGAAGAAGGATCTCTCACCATAGTTGATTTTCCAAGAACTTTAGCTGTAGTGGTTCTTGCCCTCTTCTTCTTCTTCTTGTCATCACCAGCTGCCTCTCCTTCATCAGATTCAATTGTGAATTTCATAGTTAGTCCTGTTGGAACTTTCCTAGGCTTTGACATTGGGACTCTCCTAGCTGATGCCTTCTTCTTCATGCCTGGCTTATTGGATGCAGCAATGCCAAACTCCTTCTTCACCACTCTCTTCTTTGAGGTGGCCTCATCTTCAGCTGCAACATAATCTTCATCTTCAGAATCTGAGGTTCTCTTCTTCCTTGCTCTAGTACCTGCCTTGGGCAAGTTACTAGGTGTGCCCCTGCTGCCCTCATCATAGCTGCTTGAGGGACTAGTGCCCTCACTCAAATGCTATTGCTTTTCAGACCTGTTCTGGCTATCACTCTGGTCAGACATCTTGGCAAGCAACTGACAGCAAACCCTGTGAATAGATTATAGATGAGGTAGAGTAGATGAGCATCACAAAGTACAGAGGTTTTGCAAAACAAATGAGTCAAAAACTTAGTTTTAGTTCTCTACAGAAATGAACTCAGAGCTACTGAATTGACAAACTCGGTGATACTGAAGCAACACTTGGAACCTAAACTAGTGAACTCAGTCAGACCGAGCCACAGTTTAGTGGCACCTAGATTGCTAGGGTTTCATAGAGTTTTGAACTCGGTCACACCGATTTGCAGTTTTTGGTCAGACCAAAAAGTGCATGTGCAATGGCCTAAGCCAAATCGGTGAGACCAATTTCTACGATTCGGTCGGTCCGAGATGAGTTCTGCAGAGAGCTAACCCTAAATTTTTTGAATCAAACTAGGCCTAAGGAATATTTAGCTGGATGGATCAATCTCATTCGTGGCAAGAATCATGGCATTGTACTCGTGCTAGGAATCGGAGTTAAAACGACAGCACACGGGGTTGAACACATACCCTAGTTTGACGGGTATTCTCTACGGTGGCGATGGCGGGACAGATTCCGTCGACGGCGGCAGAAACTAGCGGCGGGAGGTTGCTGGTGGCGAGAAGGCGATCCGGAGACCCGAGGAGGCAGAGCAGGACACGCATGGGCTGAGGGGGTTTGAAGTATTTTCCAAAATCTCACCCGTGAGTATATATATCCTGACCCTGTCGATGTGACCGAGTGGAACAACTCGGTGGAACCAAGATTGCAGAATCGCAAGTGGTTGCTGCAACTCGGTGTGACCGAAGTGTTCAAATCGATTGCACTGAGATGAAAACCAAGATCAACATAGTGAACTCGGTTTGATCGAAATGGATGTCTCGGTCAGACCGAAATGCACAAAGAGGTTTTGGAAGTTTAAGTCTATGACGAATCGGGGACTCCGAGTGCTCCTCACACAGAGTGGTTCGAATCTGACTTGATCAAACTTTGTGATGTAGCATGAATAGAGTTTGAGATGAGAAAAGCATAGATAGCTAGAGAAGGTTCTTAGGCGTTCTTGTGCATCCACTTGGCAAAAGAGAAAGAGCCAAACACTCAAAACAACAAGTGGATGTCCTTGAATGAGTAAAATATGCAACCAACATGCTCACACAATAAAATGGCAAATGAAATATGTGGCAAAGCATGCACAATCATTCTAGCATCTATCAAGAAATTTGCGATGACTAGGTCATCTATATATGAGTATATTGACATAGGAGTCAAATGAGACCATTTGATCATAGGTCATACTCATCGTTTAAGCACAAGTGGGGTTACCACTTTTACATAAAGCATTGTTGTGTTCACACCATTAGAGTTGCTTTAGCTCAAGTCTTAGAGTAAAGCTCCCCCTAGATGTGATATCCCCCCTAAGAGTGATGAACTAACCTTGGTTTTTGTCGATGATGACTTCATGCAGGTGTTGAAGATGAGGATGCTCAATGTTGATGTAGGTTTTCCAGAGCTATCCATTGGAGTGAGTTGCACTTTCAATACCTACACGGGTTAGTCCCACAAGGAACAAACAAGGATATCCATAGACATAGGGTGATGCACACACACGATGATGTCCATGAAAGCATTAGGTTACCTTGTCCCTTGTCTTACCAACAAGAGGGTTTGTGACTCCTTGAACTAGTGCAAGATGTGGAAGTTGATTGCACTTGTTCTTGCCAAAATGATATGAGTGAAGTATGTTGGCGGAGTCACCCTCAAGAACTCTCTAGTTCTTCTTCTTTGGGATCCACATCGTCTTGATGGGAATCCTTGGGGTTGTAGTGGAACTTGATGAAGTAGAACTTGATGTAGTCTTGGGAACCCACTTGGCCAAGGCCTTGGGAGCTTCTTCAAATGCATCAATCTCCTCTTGAAGCTTATCCATGCCTTTTTGCTTGTGGTCTTGTGGTGGAAGATCATCTTGAGATTGTGTCCCTTGAAAATAAGTAGGATCATACTTCTCTTATTGAGGAACAAACTTCGTCTTGGGGTATTGATCTTCTTCCCACTCAACTCCATTTGCATTGAACATTCGTTCAAAACCAACACCTTGATTCTTTCGGTGCCTTCCTTGCTTGTGTACAATTTCCTCGAATTGCTTACTTCCGGCAAGGCTCTTGTAAACACCTTTCTCTATAATTCCCTTCAATAAGCTATTTTCTTGCTCAAGTGTAACTTGGCTAAGAGAATCATTAATGGAATCAAGAGAACTACTAGAAGCAACAACATTAGATTTAGCATGATTATTGTTACTACTAGAAGAAGAATCTTTCTTACTCTTGTTGCTAGATTTAACTTGTGGCATGTAAGTAGACAAGAGTAAATGCTTGGCAATGTAAGAAGAACTTTTCTTGCGAAGATCATCATTGATTGCGTTTAAAAACTCATGCTCTTGCCCTAGGTTGAGCTTTTCAAAGCGTAACTTCTCATGAGTCTTTAAAAGTTCTCGATGATCTTCCAAGGTAGTTTCATGAGCTAACTTAAGAGTGTTTAGTTCTTTAGTTAGACGCTCTATCTTCTCCTTATCATTGTCATTCGTTTTATCCTGATTAGCATGATTAATTTACGTTTCATCATAGTATTCATCAGTAGAGTTGTCAACAAGTAAATCATCATCATCTAACAAGTCATCTTCATCACTATTGAAATCAACATACTCGGGGTGTGATACCTTTGGGCATTTAGCCATGAAGCATCTTCCAATTCCTTCATTTGGTGAGTCAGATATGCTATAGGAGTTGGTTGACACAAGTGCTAGACCGGCAACACCTTCATCTTGAGTATATTTGGAGTCGCAGTGATAACTTTTCTCAGAGTGATGGTTGGAGTCGGAGCCGGATACCCATTCACCAACATGAGCTTGATGTCTTCATTTTGTGTAGCTCTTTGACGATTTTCCTTCCTTTCTGAATCCTTGCTTCTTTGGGAGGTTCTTCGTTCATAACGATCATCTCTACTCCTCCTCTCTCTTGGTGGTGATTCTTCTCTTCTACTCCTTCTTTTAGGTGAATCTTCTCTCCTTTTGTAACGAGCCGTACATTCATTGGAATAGTGTCTGGGTCTTCCACAATTGTAGTAATTACGCTCATGACTCGAAGATCTTTTGTCATTGTAGGACCTTGACTTGGAACTTCTTTCCTTGCTTCTACTCTTGTAGAACTTGTTGAAGTTTTTCACCATTAGGCTCAATTCCTCATTGAAGGTTTGTTTCTCACTTGATGATGTAGGAGCATCACATGAGGCTTTGTGAGCACCACTTGACTTGTTGTGAAGATCTTCCTTATCCTTGAGTGACATCTCATGAGCAACAATTCTACCAATGACTTCCGTTGGCTTGAGATCTCTGCAATTGGGCATCATTTGGATCAATGTGCACACGATATCATATTTCCATCCAAGGCTCTTAGGATCTTCTTGATGATGAATTTATCGGTCATCTCTTCACTTCCTAAGCCGGCAATATCATTTGTGATGAGAGCAAGCCTAGAGTACATTTTAGCAACACTTTCATCATCCTTCATTTTGAACTTGTCAAGTTGACTTTGAAGCACATCCAACTTGGATTCCTTGGCGGACTCCAAGTGCCATACTACCAGCTTCAGCCAACCAAGACATTTTCAGGAGTGACTGACGGTTCCACGCACCCGATAGGGCAGGTCCGTCTCCCTGTCACCTTCGGCGAACGCAACAACTACCACACCGAGCTCATCAACTACGACGTCACCGACATTCGCCTGCCGCACAAAGCCATCCTAGGGTACCCATCACTGGCCAAGTTCATAGAAGCGACGCACCATGGCTACAACTTCCTCAAGATGCCAGGAAGCAGCGGCGTCATCACGGTAGCATGCCATGAAAAGGATGCGGTATGCTCCCTTGAGCGCGCCTTCCAAGCTGTAGCAGTCGAGAGCCCTGAAGATGAGGGTGGCTCCCTACCTCCTGAGGTCGCCGCCAAGACAAAGAAGCTGCAGTTGGGTCAGGGATCTCGCAAGGAAGCCTTTCTCGAGGATGCCGCCCTGAGCCTCATGTCCCCGGACAGGGCGCCTTCGCCCATCCCATAGGAAGGCATGCTCGGCGCCCCTCTCAGGCTGGGCTCAGGGGCTCTCCTCGGGAGGGCCTCAGACCAAGCCGAGGTCACGAGGGAGGCGCTCGGGCACCATGTGTAGGCGCGCTTGAGAGCATGTTTCCTAGGAGAAGGCATCAAGCAGGAGGCGCCAGGCATTCAGGAGTTCATCAGCAAGGCAATCGAGGAGATTCAAGAGGCAAGGGTTCTGCAAGGCGATCGCCACCTACCACGAGGCGTGGCTCACTGCCCTGGCGAGGGTAAGGATTACCGCGTATGCATCGACATCCCAGGGCTCAACAGGGCCGCATCTCGACACCTCTTTTCGCCGTGTCGTGTCAGCCGATGCGAGGGTCCACCTCATAGCTACGTCTGCATGCCTTTCAGCCTACCAGGCGCAGCTGTGGTGTTCCAGCACTGCACAAGGGATGCTCTGGCGGCTCGCGAGGCTGGGCATCAGGTGACCCTGGTAGAGATTATGAACTGCCTGTCCGGTGCTTCGTCGCCAAGAACGTCCCGCGCCCTTGCGAGCCCTCCCACGACCGCCTCGTGATTAAGGACTGGCACAACGTCTGTGCTCGGGTCCGTCCCTGCAGCGTTGCTAAACCCAAGAGGCTGAGCTCTGGTTCGTGGACCAGTACCCGTGTACGTCACCTCCCATGGCCCTTGGTGCCTTGTTCTCGCATGAGCTAATCGCAGGCGGATGATGAGGGTGCGCGACCAGGTGCCCCCGTGGCCACGAGAACCATGCACCGATTGTTTTTCTTCAAGATCTTGGCATGAGAAGACTGGGCACGGCGTCTATGTTCGGGTCCATCCCTGCAACATCGATAAACCCAACAGCTGAGCTTTGTCTGGTGGGCCGGCCCCATTCACATCACCTCATGGGGTCGTTGGTGTCTGGCCTTCTCATGCAATAGCCTCAGGAGACTCATTCAGTGCATGCTGCCTAATCATCTTGTAGGACTAATATAAGTGTTCTCAATCAAGCTCAGGCGCAACCCGCCTTGAGGTAGGGCCTCGTGAGTCCCGCGCAGGCTCACGGGTGCCCATACACACCTCCTCCAGCCCTTCCGTGCAAGCCACCTGTCAGGGAGGGGCTATACACGCCCCGGGGGCTCCCCTCAGAGGGAGCCCCCTCCCACTCACCAGTGGGAGCACCATGCTCTGTGTTGGCCGTCGACACTGCCGAGGAGCGGCTATGCCCATGCAAGAGCAGAAGCGCTATGCTCCGCGCTGGTGATAAACAACTGGGGGTGGCCTCATGGCTGCATTAACCTCAGGGAGTGTAGGATCGAAAGTATGTCTAGGGGGGGTGATTAGACTACTTGACCAAATAAAAAACTTAACCTTTTCCGAATTTTAGTTCTTGGCAGCTTTTAGCAACTTAGCACAAGTCAAGCAATCAAGATACAATTCAAGCAAGCATGCAAAGAGTATATGAGCAGAGGAAAGTAAAGCATGGAACTTGCAAGAAAGTAAAGGGATGGGATTGGAGTGTGCAAACACAATTGGAGACACGTATGTTTTTGGCGTGGTTCCGATAGGTGGTGCTATCGTACATCCACATTGATGGAGACTTCAACCCACGAAGGGTAACGGTTGTGCGAGTCCACTGAGGGCTCCACCCATAAAGGGTCCACGAAGAAGCAACCTTGTATCTCCCACCATGGGCATCGCCCACGAAGGACTTGCCTCACTAGGGTAGATCTTCACGAAGTAGGCGATCTCCTTGCCCTTACAAACTCCTTGGTTCAACTCCACAATCTTGTCGGAGAATCCCAAGTGACACCTAACCAATCTAGGAGACACCACTCTCCAAAAGGTAATAGTTGGTGTGTTGTTGATGAACTCCTTGCTCTTGTGCTTCAAATGATAGTCTCCCCAACACTCAACTCTCTCTCATAGGATTGGATTTGGTGGAAAGAAGATTTGAGTGGAAAGCAACTTGGGGAAGGCTAGAGATCAAGATTCATATGGTTGGATTGGAATATCTTGGCCTCAACACATTTGTAGGTGGTTCTCTCTCAGAAAATGAATCCTGGAAGTGTAGGCATGTTCTGATGGCTTCCCTCACGAATGAGGGAAGGGTGGAGGGGTATATATAGACTTCACACAAAATCTAACCGTTACACACAATTCACTAAACTCGGTGGGACCAAATCAGAAAACTTGGTCGAACCGATTTAGTTCATAATGTGACCGTTAGGCATTTCGGTGGGACCGACATGTCAACTCGGTGGGACCGATATCATTAGGGCTAGGGCATAACGTAATCTTGGTTTGATCGATTACACAAACTCTGGCTACTTTGGTAATAAGCATACCAGGGAGTTAGTCAGGCAAACTCGGTGGGACCGATTCGCTCGTCTTGGTGGGACCAAAGCATTACAAAAAGGAAACATGGAGTTTGCATTGCAGACTCGGTGGGACCGATCGCTCATCTCGGTTAGACCAAAACGTTATGAAGGGAAATAGGGAGTTTGCAATCCCATCTCGGTGAGACCGAGATCCCTATCGGTTAGACCGAAGTGACTAGGGTTTCTGGCAGTGGCTATGTCAAATGAACTCGGTGGCGCCGGATGGATCAAATTGGTGGGCCCGAGTTTGACTTTTGGTTTGGAACAAATGTGGATATGAGAAAGTGGTTGAGGGATTTTGGAGCATATCACTAAGCATTTTGAGCAAGCAAGCCATTAAGCAACACCTCATCCCCTTTTAATAGTATTGGCTTTCCTATAGACTCAACCAGATCTTGGATCACTGAAATAGAAAAATGTAGAGTCTTGAACTTTAGAGCTTGAGCAAATCTTTTGTCCTTATCATTTTGAGGGGTCCACAATCCTAATCCATGCCATGCCAATCATTGAACATTCCTGAATTATTTATCTTGAAATAGCATTAGTTCAATGAGCTATATGTTGTTAATCATTACCAAAACCACCTAGGGATAATTGCATTTTCAGGGAGCTTCCGGGCTCAATGGTCAGCCTCACCGCGCTGCTCTCCCTTGGGAGGGTAGCGCGAGGGGGCTGGGCAGGGTGGCTACGCACAAGTCACGCCTGGTGTACCCCACCTCGCCAGGCCCCACGAGCCTGGTCTTCGCACCCCCTCCCGAGCGAGAGCCCAACGAGGAAATGTATGATGGTCGGTTCGTACGTCAAGGGGGACTCCTGAGCATCGCGTCTCAGGAGCCTAACTCGCCACGTAGCCCCTCACCCCTTGGTCTCGTCCTGGTGATCCGGATGACCCAACGGTGGCTAAGGTAAGCGCAGGGTCGGGCCCTGCCGACGCAGAATGCCAAGGCCTGACTTTTGCCCTTTTTCAAGCCATTCGTACGTCAAGGGGGACTCCTGAGCATCGCGTCTCAGGAGCCTAACTGGCCACGTAGCCCCTCACCCCTTGGTCTCGTCCTGGTGATCCGGACGACCCAAGGGCGGTTGAGGCATGCGCGGGACCGGGCCCTACCGACGTAGAACGCCAAGGCTTGCCTTTGCACTTTTTCCTAAGCTGTTCGCACGTCAAGGAGGACTCCTGAGCATAGCGTCTCAGGAGCCTAACTAGCCACGTAGCCCCACACCCTTTGGGCTCGTCCTGGCAATCTGGACGACCCAACAACGGCTGAGGCATGCGCGTGGCTGGGCTCTGCCGACACAGAACAATAAAGCGAAGGGAAAAAATCAGGGGGGACCATAATCTAATTATTACAAAACATATTGTTCCAAGCAATCATTTTTAAACGCCTCCACGAGGCATGCTATATGATACAGGACGAACAGGAGGGAGTAGCATCACCAAGCCGCCCCTTCAGCCCTGGGTGCCACCATCACCTGCCAGCAGAGCCTCTTCGCCAGCCGCGTCGCCCGTTCCCTCAGCCCCAACCGGAGGACCGACAACAAGGAACTTTCTCAGCAGGGCATCCATGCAGCTCTTCACGGCGGTAGTAGCAGTGTTGCAGGAGTTGGAATCCATAGGCTTGAGGAAGGCGGCGAAGTCGAAGCTGGTGTCCTGGCGATAGAGATGGCTGAAGACACACATAAGGGTTGAGGAAGAAAGCGAGCGAGCCTCACCTTCCACCAAAGAGCCAAATCCATCGATGGCCTCCTCGAGCACTGCCACGACCTCAGGGACCAGAGCAGTAGGGCTCTCCCTCAGGGCCACCACCGCTGCCTTCTTCAAGGGATCGTCCCCAAAGAGTGACCGTTGAGCCTTGAGAAACCTCGCCTCAAGGGAGGAGAGGGTGCTGCGCTCCATGGTGGCCGCTTCCTTGGCCTTGACAAGCGACGCCTGGGCCGCCTCCGCCTCCTCCTTCAGCTTTGCAAGGCGGTCGCCCTTCGCGGCCTGCTCTAGGGCCGCCTTCTTAGCTCAGCATCTTGATCGGCAATGGCAGCGTCCTGGGCCTTCAGCTTCTCCTCACGCTCCTGGAGCCGGCCGGCCTAGGTAGCCTGTTGATCCTGAAGAGCCTTCAGTTCAGCCTCCACCGCGCAGCATCGATCTTCGGCTTCCATGGCTTCCTTCCGCGCCAGGTCGCGCTCGATAGCAGCCATCCCACACACCTTCTGGGCCAGCTCCACAGAGCCCCAGGCCGCTCGGACAGACGCGTCGGCCTGGATACATCAGAGATTAGCCCCAGGCGCACCAACGCCGCACGCCGGTCCGGACCCTAAAGTTCACCTTGGAGAAGGTTCAGCGCCGCTATGCTTCCTCCAGGGCTCCGGAGGGGGAGGGAGCGCCATGGCCCAGCTGCACACCGCAGGAGAGAATACGTCCTTGGTGCCAGGATGGGAGAAACCACAGCAGTAGGAAGGACTGGGGGCTCCAGAGGCCGGGCGACCTCGGCAGCCGCAACAAGGATAGGTGTCGGTGGGGTCAGCCCCGCTGAAGGCGCCGGCACCTCCTGAGGACGGGCTTCCACGCCCTGGGGAGACGACATCGCCTCTGGAGCTGCAGGGCCGCGACGCTCTCCTTCGCCAAGGCCGCGGCAGCCACCCCAACGTGCTCGACCACGTCAACTCCCATGCCCTGCTTCTTCTTCTTCGACATCTGCTGCCTAATGACGGACCAAGATGCTAAGCATCACATCAGGAATCAATGACAAGATCAAGGGAAAGCACTCACTGGTCAGAGAAGACGTAGTTCCTCTTCAGGCCTAATGGAGGGGGCTTCGCTAGAGTAGTCGGAGCTGGACTCTTGGGAGCAGGAGAGCACGCGGTCGGCACCGCTCGGGACGCTACTGGCGAAGGCGGAGCACTGCCCTGGGGGATCAGCATAGTCCTGGCCTTCTTCACAGCCGACCGCTTCAGCTTGTTAGGGGAGGCCACCCCGGATCTCGTGGTGACCCCGGAGGGGCGAGCCAGCTCCACCACCGGAGGCGCATCATCATCATCATCGTGAAGGAAGTCGCGGAGGAGCTCCCTCTGCCTCGGGGTAGAGGATTCCCCCTCGCCCTCATCCTTTTTGGCCTCTGGGAATGGTCACCGGAGGATAGGTCCACCAAGGAGGTGGGCGGCGGGGGAGGCCCCATCTGCATGGGCCCGAACTCGTCGAAGACTGGCATGGCAGTAGCAACCTCCTCCCTAGCGACTCGGCAGTACATTGGGAACCACTCCTCCGGAGGACCGCTCGGATCGTTCCAGTCAAGTAAAGCGACACCTTGCTCAGCTCCTCCTCGGGAAGGGGATTTGGAGCAAGACGAAGGAAAGGCAATGAAGGCACGACAGCAGGCGGCTCACCTTTTGTCAGACGGAAACAATTGTTGAGGCATGGGGAAGTGGAGAGGCCCCCGTCCCATCAATCGCCACACGTCATCAAGTCCGCAGGCGGTTAGGGCCCACGGTGCTCTCCACTTTCCCTTTGGCTTCGCCTGGAAGCCAAGTCCGAGCGCACCTTGGGCCCGGGGGCTACTGTCGGCGTTCTGGATATGGGGGTATCCAGACTTGCCTGCCTGCGGCCCACCACATGGTTCCATCGACGGCCTGGTATGGTCCAGCTTTGACATCAACAGCTCAAGGCCATCGCGAGGGGCCAAGCCTCGCGAGGCGGATGGCGCCAAGACCCCCGAGGGGATCGGCGTCTTCAGGCTGGCTCCCGAGGGGCGGAGAGTTCTATGCAAGGTGCACCTCACGAGGCTTAGCTGACGTGAGCCATGATGACCAAGGCCAGGGCCACCAAGACGACAGGACGGGGGGTCATCATCGAGCCCACCGCAGCGTCACGACCAGGGGCTTTTCAGAGGCGAAGACCAATTTTGTCAGGATAAGTTGTACTACTTGTCCCCTTTCAAATCTGGTCGTTGTGGGATCCCTTCCCGCCAACATTTGGGAAGAGGACCAAGGCCACTATAAATAGGACTTAGCCACCACCATAGAAGGGGATCAGACCCATTCTCACCCGACCACCTCACTAGCTCGCTTGAGCTCAAGAACACCTCACCTCCTGAGGCCAGTTCATCCACTGTACGAGTTCATCCACAGCCCCTCGAGGCAATCCACCAAAACGCTGGAGTAGGGTATTGCACCGCAAGGTGGCCTAAACTAGGATAAACTGTTGTGTCTCTTTGTCTCTTCGAGCTCGTCACGCTAGACTTAGGAGGATCGTGAGTAGGCAGGCTGGTTAGGTTGAGATCTCCGCACGCACCCCAGAGCTCGAACCTTTCAAGGGTTTCGGAACCCGTAATCTGATAGAGAGAAGGAAGTCCGCCATGGTGAAGATGCGGTGGAAGAATGTCGTCTTCCCCACCAAGCTAAATGCTTCGGAGCTCACCAACATGTACACATACATGTGGGCAGGAAGACCAATGATCATGAAGGCGCTGAAGTGCTGCCAGGGACCAGCCCTATCACTGACGATAAGTATCCGTTCTTCGCAGATTATTTTTACTACGTAAGTTCCCCCCTTCTCGGATTTCTTCGATGACGTGATGCGGACATATGGGTTGCGCCTTCTGGATTTCACTCCAAATAGTGTCACCTATATGTCTGTTTTCGCCCATCTGTGCGAGAATTTGTGCGGATAGTACCAAGTGTACCCTTGTCATGCTTCTCATACTCTTGCTTCTGCTTCTCAGTTAGATGCTCAACTTGGCGGCAATCTTGGAGATCATGGTTGTGGTATGGTGGATCTTATAGTATGGGCTGTCAGGCTTCTCTCTAGTAGCCACATGACTGCAGGTGCAAGCGGCAACCTCCTTCCCGGCATCTTGGGCTTCTTGCCAGTAGATCCTTCGACTGCCATCACTGCATTGCCTTTGCGCTTCCGGCCTTTCTTCTTTGGAGTGGACACCTCATCATCATTTGAATCAACAACAGTAGTAGCTGTGTACTCTTCGGGGAGTGATATGTCTCCAACGTATCTATAATTTTTTATTGTTCCATGATATTATAGTATCAATCATGGATGTTTTATATGCAATTATATATCATTTTCTAGGACTAACCTATTATCCCAATGTCAAGTGCTAGTTGCTGTTTTTTTGCCTGTTTTTGGTTTTCCAGGAAATCAGTACCAAATGGTGTCCAACACTAAGAATCTTTTCGATTATTTTTTTCTAGAAGAGAGAACCCCTAGAAGCTTCGGGAGGAGGCCAAAAAGGAAAAGGAGTAGACAACAAGGCACTAGGGCGCGGCCTAGGGCGCACCCTAGTACCTTGTGGGTCCCTCGGGGATCCGTCTAACCTAATTCCGTCTCTATAAATTCTCTAAAATCAGGAAACCAACTGAGAGCCATCCAAAATACTTTTTCCGC
Source organism: Triticum aestivum (assembly GCF_018294505.1). NCBI lineage: Eukaryota > Viridiplantae > Streptophyta > Magnoliopsida > Poales > Poaceae > Triticum > Triticum aestivum. Next base: position 358,730,657 of record NC_057795.1, read on the forward strand.
CACCTCAAGTATCTGTTCTTCCACGATCCCATTTGGAGGCCTTTTCCGGCACTCTAGTGAAGGGGGAATCGATCACGGATGGCTTCTACATCAACCATGCTACCCTTCCGATGATGTGTGAGTAGTTTACCAAAGACCCATGGGTCCATAGCTAGTAGCTAGATGGCTTCTTATCTCTCTTTGATCTTCAATACAATGTTCTTCTCGATGTTCTTGGAGTTCTATCCAATGTAATCTTCTTTGGCGGTGTGTTTGTTGGGATCTAATGGATTGGGAGTTCTTGATCAGATTATTGATGATAAATATTTGAGTATTTTCTGAATTCTTATATGCATGATTACTATAGCTTTGTGTTTCTGTCCGATCTATCTGTTTGGTTTGGACAACTAGATTGATTTATCTTGCAATGGGAGAGGTGCTTTGTAATGTGTTCAATCTTGCAGTGCTCTATATCCCAGTGACAAAAGGGGACAAGACATGTATTTGTATTGTTGCCATTAAGGGGAAAATTACATGGTTTATTCATGTTGCTTGGATTTACTTTGTCTACATCATGTCATCTTGATTAAGGTGTTACTCCATTTTTATTAACTTAATACTCTAGATGCATGCTGGATAGTGGTCCATGGGTGGAGTAATATTAGTTGGTGCAGGCAGGAGTCCGTCTACTTGTCTCGAATGTGATGCCTATATATATATTCATTGCATTGAATATCACCATAACTATGCGCTTTCATATCAATTGCCTAACAGTATTTTGTTTACCCACTGTATGCAGTTTTGTACGAGAGAGAAGCCTCTAGTGAAAGCTATGGCCCCTGGGTCTACTTTTATCATATATAAAATCCAAAAATACCTTGTTGTCATTTATTTAACATTATTTATTTTGTGTTTTAATATATCTATCTATCACTATGAGATTTGATCCTTGCAATTAACCGCTGACGCGATTGACAACCCCCTTATTTGCGTTGGGTGCAACTATTTGCTTTTGTGTGTGTAGATGCTGCTAACGAGGTTTCACGTGGTTCTCCTACTGGATTGATAACCTTGGTTCTTAAACAAGGGAAATACTTATCTCTACTGTACTGCATCATCCTCTCCTCTTCGGGAAAATTCCAACGCAGCTCACAAGTAGCAGGAAGAATTTTTGGCACTGTTGTCGGGGAGACATCACCAAAACCTATCAAGTATGTGCACACAAACTATCATCTACTTGTATTTTCTTCTATTCACACTTTGCCTCTCGTTTTCATATCCCCCACTTCTAAAATAGTTTTACAAAAAAAACACAAAAATATTTTCATTTGCTTGTTTGCTTGCTTGAAGTTGCTACTATGTTTGAGTTTGTTATTGAAAAAGTGAGGATGGTAAAACTCCTGAAATAGAAATTCTCACAAATTTGGATACTAAAATATTTGTGACGGGAATTGGGAACATCATAGGAAAAGGCATCATTCCAAAATTCTTTAATTGTACGTGAACTTTGGTTTGCAATGATATTCCAATTCTAGAAAGAATGAATAGTTATGCCAAAGCTATCTTCGCACTTGTTCTTAAGCTTGAGAGAAGATTTGTACGCACCATCCCACTTTGCAAAGATTATTTTTGAGTTGCCTATGATAAACAACCCTAAGACCAACAAGATAGCCACTCTTATCATCATGAATGAATTCAATTACATAGTGCGAGAGGCTAGAGAGATCTTTGATTTTTATAATATGAATCATAAACAGCCTGTTATAGATGAGATTTATAGAATGAAGATTATTTGTTGAGGAATTTGTTTTGTGATAACTACACTTTTGATGAAAATACTAGAAAGGAAGTCCCTCCTTGACACATAATCCAACAAGTTTTCAATGGTATTAATCAACAATATTCTTGGATTGTAAAAGGGGACCAACAAGGATTTGAGAATAGTCAACTTAATAATGCTAACATTTTGGTTGATGATGTGCTCCATATTGTTTATGAAAAGCCTCCTAATAAACACACATCTTAAGATGTAAAAATGAAAGATGACACTACTTGAAACTATGCATTATGCCTAACTTGGGGAGTAAACCAATAGCTACCTTTATTTTTCTTGTTTCTTTTTTGTTTTTTTGTTCACACAATTATGCTAATATTATGGTTGTCTTCTTGTGCTTCAATTAGTGTTTGTGCCAAGTAAGGCCTTTGGGATGCTTTGGTTGATAGTTGACGCGATTCCGTAAAAAAACATAAACTTTCGTGCCTAGTAGCAGAATTGTTTAAATTCACTGGGACGAATTTTTGATCTGAATTTTTTACACATGATTGATATAGAAATTGCCCATGTTTTCCTGATTTTTTAGAATTGTTAGAGTTACATAAGTATAGTCATTATTCATATTACTACAAACTATTCTATTTTAGATAGATTATGTTTTCGTTGCATAGTTTGCTTGTTTTGATGAATCTATGGATTGTATCAGGGGGTATAAGTCATGGAGAAGTTGGAATACAGTAGGTATTATGCAATAATAAAATATGAATGAGTTCATATAACAGTACCTAAAGTTTGTGATTTGGTTGTTATACTAATGGATCTCATGAAGGTTTCTTTGAGTTTTGTGTGCTGAAATTTTCAAGTTTTAAGTGACTTCGCGATGGGTGAAGGAATAGAGCGTGGCAATACCCTAAGCTTGGGGATGCCCAAGGCACCCCAAGGTAATATTAAAGGAGACCCAAGTGTCTAAGCTTGGGTATGCCCTGGAAGGCATCCCCTCTTTCATCTTCCAACCATCGGTAAATTATTTGGAGCTATATCTTATTCATCACATGATATGAGTTTTGCTTGTAGCGTCTATATGAGTCTGTTTGCTTTTTAGTTTGCAAAAATCATCTTTGTTGGACACTCATTTTGAGAGGGACACACATTTATTCGTGATTTTTTTAGAATACTCTTTTAGAGCACGGCGGTGGTTACATTTTAAATAAATATTTGAACTCCCATGCTTCACTTATATCATTTTGAGAGTCTTATAAAAGTAATGGCAATATGCACAGGTTATGAAATTGGTCTTAATATGATAGGTATTCAAGAAGGATATAAAAAAAGTTCATGTAGATCACTGAATATGATAAGTTTGATTCCTTGCAATAGTTTTTCGATATTAAGATGGTCTCTAGTTATGCTAAGAAGTTGGAGCCTTATTTATTATTGATTGTCTTATGAGTGGCGGTCGGGGACGAGCATAGTAGTACTTGTGAAAGTGCAACTAATCCCCGAGTGGTTTTGGTAATTCATAACAACATATATCTCAATGAACTAATATCCCTTCAAGATAAATATTTCAGGATGTTCAATGGTTGACATGGCATGGACTATAGATGTGGACCCCTCAAAATGCTAAGGACAAGGATTGGCAGAAGCTCAAGACTCTTCTTTTTTGTTTAAGTGATCCAAGATCACATTGAGTCCATAGGAAAGTCAATACTATTAAAAGGGGGTGAGGTGTTGCTTAATGACCTTGTTGCTCAAGTGCTTAGTGATATTGCTCCAAAACCCTCAGCCACCTTCTCTATCCAAATATGTACAAATCGTATTTTCCAACACATCCCCATCGATATTTCCTACCCGGAGCCACCGACTTCATCTAGACTTAGCCACTATCAAAACCCTAACAATTCGGTTCTACCGATATGGATCTCGATCCCTTCGAGATGGCCTTGCTAACTCCATGTGACTTGTTGCATTCACTTTAGTCTCATCGAGATGTTGCAATCGGTCCCACCGAGTTGGCTTGATTAATTCTCTATTGCTTATTGCTTCACTTCGGTCCCACCAAGATGATGCAATCGGCACCACCGAGTTGAAGTTTGCCCTAAGCCCTAACACATCAGTCCCACCGAGTTGTTCTAGTCAGTCCCACCGAGATTCCTAATGTTCATATGTTTACATAGATCGGTGCCACCGAGATGGGTCAAAAGTGTGTAACGGTTGGATTTTGTGTGGAGGCTATATAGACTCCACCCCCGTCTTCTACATAGAGAGAGCCATCAGGACATGCCTACACTTCCACCATTCATTTTCCGAGAGAGAACCACCTACTCATGTGTTGAGACCAAGAGATTCCATTCCTACCATTTGAACCTTGATTTCTAGCCATCCCCAAGTTGCTTTCCACTCAAATCCTTCTTCCACCATAGCCAAATCTATGAGAGAGAGTTGAGTGTTGGGGAGACTATCATTTGAAGCACAAGAGCAAGGAGTTAATCATCAACACACCGTCTATTACCTTTTGGAGAGTGGTGTCTCCTAGATTGGTTAGGTGTCGCTTGGGAGTCTTCGACAAGATGTGAAGTTGAACCAAGAAGTTTGTAAGGGAAAGGAGATCGCCTACTTCAGGAAGATCTACCCGTGTGAGGCAAGTCCTTCGTGGACGATGGCCATGGTGGGATAGACAAGGTTGCTTTTTCATGGACCCTTCATGGGTGGAGCCCTCCGCGGACTTGCACAAATCTTACCCTTCATGGGTTGAAGTCTCCATCAACATGAACGCACGATAGCACCACCTATCGTAACCACAGCAAAAATCTTTATGTCCCCATTGCATTTGCCTTCTCCAAACACTTCCCTTTACATTCATGTGCAATGTTTTACTTTCCGCTGCTATACTCTTAGAATTGCATGTGTATGTTGATTGCTTGACTTGTCATAATTGCTAAAATCTGCCCACAACTATAATTGGGAAAAGGATAGATCTTTATCTGGTCAAGTAGTCTAATCACCCCCCTCTAGACATACTATCAATCCTACAACTTCTCTTCGAGGGCTAATAAACTTTTGCAATAAGTATATGACTTCTTTATGACTAATGTGAATCCATGGATTATACGTACTCTCACCTTTCCGCAATTTGCTAGCATTGTCGTTGTCGTGCATTGCCCTTCCTCACCTTGAGAGTTGGTGCAAACTTCAATGGTGCATCCAAACCCCATGATATGATACGCTCTATCACACATAAGACTCCGTACATCTTCCTCAAAACAGCCACCATACCTACCTATTATGGCATTTCCATAGCCATTTCGAGATATATTGCCATGCAACTCCATCGTTCCATTTTTATGACACACATCATCATTGTCATATTGCTTTGCATGATCTTATAGCCGGCATACTATTTATGGCTCAGACACCATTCATCATTTTTATACATGTTACGCTAGCATCATTCCACATCCTGGCACACTACCAGAGGCATTCATATAGAGTCATATTTTGTTCTAGTATCGAGTTGTAATTTTGAGTTGTAAGTAAATAGAAATGTGATGATCATAATTATTCATTATTAGAGCTTTGTCCTAGTGAGGAAATAAAAAATGAGGCCAAAACGAGCCCAACAAAAAAATGAGAGAAAAAGATAGAAGGGGCAATGTTACTATCCTTTTCCACACGTGTGCTTCAAAGTAGCACCATGTTTTTCATATACAGAGTCTCCTATGCTTTAATTTTCATATACTCGTGGGAATTTCTCATTACAGAACTTGGCTTGTATATTGCAGTGATGGGCTTCCTCAAATGCCGGAGGTCTTCATGAGCAAGGAAGTTGGATGCACACCCACTTAGTTTTATTTTGATCTTTCATACACTTATGGCTCCTAGTGCATCTGTTGCATGGCAATCCCTACTCCTCGCATTGACATCAATTGATGGGCATATCCATAGCCCATTGATTAGCCTCGTCGATGTGAGAAAATCTCCCTTTTTTGACTTCTCCGTATCAATCTCTACCACTACATTCTATTCCACCCATAGTGATATATCCATGGCTTGCGCTCATGTATTGCATGGGGTTTGAAAAATCTGAAGCGCGTTAATAAGTATGAACCAATTTCCCGGCTTCTCATCGGGGTTGTCCATGATAAATACTTCGTGTTAAGAAGATGGCGCATGACAAGACTATATAATTTTGTAGGGATAACTTTCTTTAGCATTTCTATTTTGAAAGGCATGATTGTTTGTTAGTATGCCTGATTATTGATGTCGTTATATCAAATTATAGACGATTGTTTTGAATCATTCAGATCTTAATGTTCATACCTAAAAGAGATTACATGGTAGCATCCCACACACTACAAAAAAAGACACATCCGGGACATTTTGGGCCAAACAATTTTTTTCTGTCATACTTATGACACTTCTACGACGATAATTGTGACAAAACCCGGTATCATCATAGATGTGGTGGGATCCTACTTCTATGACAAAAAATCATGACAGAAAATGGGATTTTCGTCCTGGGCGGGTTGGAGACGCGGCTGCATGACATTCTTTGGGTCGTCCATGACGGAAAAAAACGTGGTAGAAACGAGGGCGAGGAAAATTTTAGGGAGTTACCGATTACGGTGGGTGGTCGGGGGTCAAGCGATGCGCATTTCTCTCGTACACATACGCGCGTGTGTGCGAGCCGCTGGCTCTAGCTGAACCCGAGCGAGGTGTTGGGCTCTAACTTAACCCGAGCGATTGCACTGCAAGCTACGTGTTACTGAACCCGAGCGATCGATCGATGGCTGTTAACTGAACACGATCAAGCGATTGCTTTGCTACTGCTGCTAATTGAGGCCGATCGATGCTGCCTCTGGATGAACAGTGAGCGTTGCGGTTGGGTTTGGATGAATAGTGAGTGGTGGGGTGGATGAAAAGGACCCTGTGGCGTTGCCTTTGGATGAACAGGACCTCGATCGATCGACATGGTTGGGGCTGGATGAACAGGACCCCGTGGAGGGCTGGATGAACAAGATGACCCCCTGGAGGGCTGGATGAATAGTAGACGGTGGAGGGGTGGATGAACATTAGCCCGTGGAGGGGTGGTTGAACAGGAGCTCGTGGAGAGGGGTGGTTGAACAGTAGCCGGTGGAGTAGCGCGTGGTGGAGGCTGGATGAACAGGAGCCCGTGGAGGCTGGAGGAGGTCGACGGTGGATGAACAGTAGCTGATACGTCTCCAATGTATCTATAATTTTTGATTGCTCCATGCTACTTTATCTACTGTTTTGGACTATATTGGGCTTTATTTTCCACTTTTATATTAGTTTTGTGACTAACCTATTAACCGGAGGCCCATCCCAGAATTGTTTTTTTGCCTATTTCAGTATTTCGAAGAAACAGAATATCAAACGGATTCCAAATGGAATTAAACCTTCGGGAATGTGATTTTCTCACCGAAAGTGATCCAGGAGACTTGGACCCTGCTCCAAGGAACAAAAGAGGCGGTCACGAGGGTGGGAGGCGCCCCCCCTAGGGCGCGCCCCCTGCCTCGTGGGCCCCCTGTTGCTCCACCGACATACTCCTTCCTTCTATATATACCTACGTACCCCCGTCAGATCAAATACGGAGCCAAAAACCTAATTCCACCACCGCAACTTTCTGTATCCACGGGATCCCATCTTGGAGCCTGTTCCGAAGCTCCGCCGGAGAGGGCATCTACCACGGAGGGCTTCTACATCAACACCATAGCCTCTCCGATGAAGTGTGAGTAGTTTACTTCAGACCTTCGGGTCCATAGCTAGTAATATGGCTTCTTCTCTCTTTTTGGATCTCAATACAATGTTCTCCCCCTCTCTTGTGGAGATCTATTCGATGTAATCTTCTTTTTGCGGTGTGTTTGTTGAGACCGATGAATTGTGGGTTTATGATCCACCTTATCTATGAATAATATTTGAATCTTCTCTGAATTCTTTTATGTATGATTGAGTTATATTTGCAAGTCTCTTCGAATTATCCGTTTGGTTTGGCCAACTAGATTGGTAGTTCTTGCAATGGGAGAAGTGTTTAGCTTTGGGTTCAATCTTGCGGTGTCCTTTTCCAGTGACAGCAGGGGCAGCAAGGCACGTATTGTATTGTTGCCATCAAGGATAACAAGATGGTTTTTTTTATCATATTGCATGAATTTATCCCTCTACATCATGTCATATTGCTTAAGGCGTTACTCTGTTTTTAACTTAATACTCTAGATGCATGCTGGATAGCGGTCGATGGGTGGAGTAATAGTAGTAGATGCAGAATCGTTTCGATCTACTTGTCTTGGACGTGATGCCTATACACATGATCATACCTAGATAACATCATAATTATTCGCTTTTCTATCAATTGCTCAACAGTAATTTGTTCACCCACCGTAGAATACTTATGTTCTTGAGAGAAGCCACTAGTGAAACCTATGGCCCTCGGGTCTATTCTCATCATATCAATCTCCATTACTTTATTACTTGCTTTGTTTTTACTTTTCCTTTTACTTTTCACTTTGCATCTCTATATGAAAATACCAAAAATATTATTTATCATCTCTATTAGATCTCACCCTCGTAAATGACCGTGAAGGGATTGACAACCCCTAATCGCATTGGTTGCGAGTAGCTATCATTTTGTGTAGGTACGAGGGACTCGTGCGTGATCTCCTACTGGATTGATACCTTGGTTCTCAAAAACTAAGGGAAATACTTACGCTACTTTACTGCATCATCCTCTCCTCTTAGGGGAAATCCAACGCAGTGCTCAAGAGGTAGCAAGAAGAATTTCTGGCGCCATTGCCAGGGAGTTTGCACAAAAGTGAACCATACCAAGTACCCATCACAATCCCTATCTCTCGCGTTATATTATTTGCCTCTCGTTTTCCTCTCCCCCACTTCACCCTTGCTATTTTATTCGCCCTCTCTTTCCCAATCTCCTCCTCTCTTTCCCTTTTGCCTTTTTCTCGTCTGCCTTTTCGTTTGCTCGTGTGTTAGTTCGTTCACCTTGTAACTATGACTAGTCTCTTAACTTCTCTGTTATCTCCCGAGAATGAAGTTTTAAATTTTAAGCAAAGGGAGGGAGAAAATCTAAAAGACGCTTGGTATAGAATTTGCAATGCTCAAAATAGATCTACCAGGAAGCAATCTACATCAGTTCTTCTTCATAATTTTTATGTAGGTGCTAATCCTTGGTTTAGATATATCCTTGATACCATTACCGGAGGGAATTTCTTGGGTAGCCATACTTTTGATTCTTACAATGCTTTAATAGATTTATTTGGCTGACCACCTCCTTTAATTAATGGAACTATGTTAACTTTGGAGCATGTTATGCAAAGACTTGAAATTATTGAGAATAAAGTTGCTACCATTGAATCAATTGAAAATCTTGATAAAAAGATCCACAATCAAATTACTCAATATGGATCTAAGGTAGGAACGACTTTGAAAAATATTAAAGAAAAAGAACCCATAGTTAACGAGAAAATAAATCTAGATTCCACAAGAATCGATAAACTTGAGGGTATCATTACCAACTTGGGGACCGCTTTTTCTTCCATACAAAACATTCCAAGTTCATCCACTAAATAACCTAAGCTTACTTATGTTCCTAAGAGTAAGGGTGAATCATCTAGTAAGGAAAGTGCGGATCTTAAATCTATAAGTGTTCATCCCAATATTTTTGCCATCATTAAGGAACCATTTGCTATGAATGAATTTTTAGATCTTGTGCCTAAGAGTTTGATAATTACTAGAAAGAAAGAAATTCCTAAGAAAGATAGATGCCTCATTGAAGAATTGCCTACCAAAGATGGCAAAACCTAGATCTATCCTTGCTTTTATGCCTAGTTAGGGGCGTTAAACGATAGCGCTTGTTGGGACGCAACCCAATTTTATTTTTTTGTTCTTTGTTTTTGTTCCTGTTTAGTGTTAAATTTTGTTTCTACTTTCTGTTTATATGTGTTTTTATGTTTTAATTAGTGTTTGTGCCAAGTAGAACCTATAGGATAAGCTATGATGATAGTTGATTTGATTCTGCTGAAAAACAGAAACTTTGTGCTCACGAGAAAAAAATCAATAAATCACAGAAACGTGCTTTTGCATTGATTCTTTTTTCTGCTGATCAATAAACAAATTGTACAGTACTTCCTATTTTGGTATAATTTTAAGAGTTCCAGAAGTTTGCGTTAGTTACAGATTGCTACAGACTGTTCTGTTTTTGACAGATTCTGTTTTTTGTGTGTTGTTTGCTTATTTCAATGCATCTATGGCTAATAAATTAGTTTATAAACCATAAGGAAGTTGAAATAAAGTAGGTTGAACACCAATATAAATAAAGAATGAGTTCATTACAGTACCTTCAAGTAGTCTTTTGTTTTCTTTCACTAACGGAGCTCACAAGATTTCTATTGAGTTTTGTGTTGTGAAGTTTTCAAGTTTTGGGTGAATTCTTTTTATAGATTATGGAACAAAGAGTGGCAAGAGCCTAAGCTTGGGGATGCCAAAGGCACCCCCAAGATAGTCCAAGGACACCAAAAAGTCAAAGCTTGGGGATGCCCCGGAAGGCATCCCCTCTTTCGTTTACTTCCATCGGTAATTTACTTGGAGCTATATTTTTATTCACCACATGTTATGTGTTTTGCTTGGAGCGTCTTGTATTATTTGCGTCTTTGCTTGTTAGTTTACCACAATCATCCTTGCTGTACACACCTTTTGAGAGAGCCATACATGATTTGGAATTTGCTAGAATACTCTATGTGCTTCACTTATATCTTTTGAGCATTGATAGTTTTGCTCATAGTGCTTCACTTATATCTTTTGAGCTTGATAGTTTTGCTCATAGTGCTTCACTTATATCTTTTGAGCTTGATAGTTTTGCTCATAGTGCTTCACTTATATCTTTCGAGCTTGATAGTTTTGCTCATAGTGCTTCACTTATATCTTTTGAGCTTGATAGTTTTGCTCATAGTGCTTCACTTATACCTTTTGAGCGTGATAATTTTTGCCCTAGTACTTCACTTAGATCTTTTAGAGCACGGTGGTGAATTTGTTTTAAAGAAACTATTGATCTCTCATGATTCACTTAGATTATTTTGAGAGTCGTTAATAGCATGGTAATTTGCTTAATGTTAATATACTTGGTATTCAAGATATGTGAAACTTTCTTTTGAGTGCATTGAATACTAAGATAAGTTTGATGCTTGATAATTGTTTTGAGATATGGAGGTGATAATATCAAAGTAATGCTAGTTGGGGTGATTATGAATTTAAAGAATGCTTGTGTTTTAGTTTGTGATTCCTGTAGCATGCACATATGGTGAACCGCTTTGTGATGAAGTCGGAGCACAATTTTATTTATTGATTGTCTTCCTTATGAGTGCCAGTCGGGGACGAGCGATGGTCTTTTCCTACCAATCTGTAATGCCCCGGATTCGTTGCGCCAGGTGTCTGCCAGTTATTCGCTGTTGTTGCCATGTCATTTGCTTGCGTGTTTCATTTTGCCATGTCATCATGTGCATCTCATTTTGCATACGTGTTCGTTTCTTGCATCCGAGCATTTCCCCATTGTCCGTTTTGCAATCCGGCACTCCTATGCCCTCCGGCGTTCCCCTTTTGTCTCTCATTGTGAGCGGATGTTAAACTTTCTCAGAATGGCCCGAGGTTTGCCAAGCGGCCTTGGTATAGCACCGGTAGACCGCCTGTCAAGTTTCGTGCCATTTAGAGGTCGTTTGATATTCCAACGGTTAACCGGGTAACCGCAAAAGCCCTCTTTGTGTTGCAGCCCATCACCCCCAAACTGGCCCAAAACCCATCTAAGACACTTCCATGCTCTCGGTCGTTCGATCACGATCGTGTGGGCGAAAACCGCTCCTCATTTGGGCTCTCCTAGCTCCTAGAATCTATAAATAGGCCACCTCCCCCGAATTCGCGGATGAATCCTCACCCCAAACCCTGAAATTCCCCTCTACGCCGCGCTGGACATGACCGTCCGCGCCGGACGCATCTCCGCAGCCACGGCC